>NC_060191.1:52140859-52343359 GCF_021184085.1 Oncorhynchus gorbuscha
AGGAGAAAAAACGAGGTGTGTTATCGATTACAACTCCCTTCCCATTATCATATTAACCCCTCGTTTCATGTGTCTCTCCTCAGGCCGGTGGTAGCTGGTCCCCTACAAGACAGTGAGGTGCCGGAGGTCCCCCCCCTCCCCCTCTGGACATCGAGGGGGCGTGTACGATCTGGGCCATTCTGGACTCAAGACGCCGGGTGAGGGGCCTGCAGTACTTCGTGGACTGGGAGGGGTACGGTCCGGAGGAGAGGTGCTGGGTACCGGTGGGGGACATCTTGGATCCATCCATGTTGAGGGATTTCCATCGCCTCCATCCGGATCACCCTGCACCTCGTTCCTCCGGGGCGACCCCGAGGCCGGTGTCGGCTCGCTGCGGGAGCCGCACGTCAGGGGGGGAGTACTGTCACGAGTCCGACCGAGGGTGGCCTCCCTTCCCGGTCGGGTGGCGCTCGGCAGTCGTCGTCACAGGCCTATTAGCTGCCATTGATTGTCTTTCCTCCCCCTTCTTGTATGTTTATTGGTAGCACCTGTTGGTGATGATTAGTTGGGCTTCTTTAGACAGCCGGCCCGCCTGTTTGTTGTGCGGGATTAATTATTGTAACCTTCGGCTCTGTAGTAGAGGAACGTGTGTGTTCCTGGTCGTGCATTTTTCAGTTGTACATTTTTCATTCCCCGTGTTTGTGGCCGTCAATATTGTGAGCACCCTGTGGTGCGTTGGTGCAATTAAAGAGCACAGCATTGCACTCTGTCTCCTGGGTTTGACTCCACACCCACAACACCCGGAGCATTACAGCCTTCAAAACAGCATCAATTCTTGGTGGTACGCTTGCACAAAGTCAGGGATTTTGTAGACATGTAGTCAGGTGTATGATTAAACAATTATACCAAACAGGTGCTAATGATCATCAATTCAATATGTAGGTTGAAACACAATCATGAACTGAAACAGCTGTGTAGGAGGAATAAAACTGGGTGAGGAACAGCCAAACTCAGCTAACAAAGTGAGGTTGCTGAAGACAGTTTACTGTCAAAAGTCATACACCATGGAAAGACTGAGCACAGCCATAAGACACAAGGTAGTTATACTGCATCATCAAGGTCTCTCCCAGGCAGACATGTCAAGGCAGACAGGGGTTTCCAGATGTCCAAGCTCTTTTGAAGAAGCACAAGAAACGGGCAACGTTGAGGACCGTAGACTCAGTGGTCGGCCAAGGAAACTTACTGCAGCAGACGAAAGACACATCATGCTTACTTCCCTTCACAATCAGATGTCCAGCAGTGCCATCCGCTCAGAATTGACAGAAAACAGTTACACCCATTTACTGTCCGGAGAAGCCTGGTCAGAAGTGGCCTTCATGGTAGACTTGCGGCCAAAATGCCATACCTCCGACGTGGAAACAAGGCCAAGCAACTCAACTATGCACGAAAACACAGGAACTGAGGTGCAGATTAATTGCAGCAGGTGCTCTGAACTGATGAGTAAAATACTTGGCTGTAGCAGAAGGCAGTTTGTTCGCCAAAGGGCTGGAGAGGGATATACGAATGAGAGTCTGCAGGCAACAGTGAAGCACGGTGGAGGTTCCTTGCAAGTTTGGGGCTCCATTTCTGCAAATGGAGTTGGGGATTTGGTCAGAATTAATGGTCTCCTCAATGCTGAGAAGTACAGGCAGATCCTTATCAATCGTGCAATACCATCAAAAGTATTTAGTCAGCCACCAATTGTGCAAGTTCTCCGACTTAAAAAGATGAGAGAGGCCTGTAATTTTCATCATAGGTACACTTCAACTATGACACAAAATGAGAAGAAAAAAAATCCAGAAAATCACATTGTAGGATTTTTAATTAATTAATTTGCAAATTATGGTAGAAAATAAGTATTTGGTCCATAACAAAAGTTTATCTCAATACTTTGTTATATACCCTTTGTTGGCAATGACAGAGGTCAACCGTTTTCTGTAAGTCTTCACAAGGTTTTCACACACTGTTGCTGGTATTTTGGCCCATTCCTCCATGCAGATCTCCTCTAGAGCAGTGATGTTTTGGGGCTGTTGCTGGGCAACACGGACTTTCAACTCCCTCCAAAGATTTTCTATGGGGTTGAGATCTGGAGACTGGCTAGGCCACTCCAGGACCTTGAAATTCTTCTTACGAAGCCACTCCTTCGTTGCCCGGGTGGTGTGTTTGGGATTATTGTGATGCTGAAAGACCCAACCACGTTTCATCTTCAATGCCCTTGCTAATGGAAGGAGGTTTTCACTCAAAATCTCACGATACATGGCCCCATTCATTCTTTCCTTTACACGGATCAGTCGTCCTGGTCCCTTTGCAGAAAAACAGCCCCAAAGCATGATGTTTCCATCCCCATGCTTCACATTAGGTATGGTGTTCTTTGGATGCAACGCAGCATTCTTTGTCCTCCAAACACGAGTTGAGTTTTTACCAAAAAGTTCTATTTTGGTTTCATCTGACCATATGACATTCTCCCAATCTTCTTCTGGATCATCCAAATGCTCTCTAGAAAACTTCAGACGGGCCTGGACATGTACTGGCTTAAGCAGGGGGACACGTCTGGCACTGCAGGATTTGAGTCCCTGGCGGCGTAGTGTGTTACTGATGGTAGGCTTTGTTACTTTGGTCCCAGCTCTCTGCAGGTCATTCACTAGGTCCCCCCGTGTGGTTCTGGGATTTTTGCTCACCGTTCTGGTGATAATTTTGACCCCACGGGGTGAGATCTTGCGTGGAGCCCCAGATCGATGGAGATTATCAGTGGTCTTGTATGTCTTCCATTTCCTAATAATTGCTCCCACAGTTGATTTCTTCAAACCAAGCTGCTTACCTATTGCAGATTCAGTCTTCCCAGCCTGGTGCAGGTCTACAATTTTGTTTCTGGTGTCCTTTGACAGCTCTTTGGTCTTGGCCATAGTGGAGTTTGGAGTGTGACTGTTTGAGGTTGTGGACAGGTGTCTTTTATACTGATAACAAGTTCAAACAGGTGCCATCAATACAGGTAACGAGTGGAGGACAGAGGGGCCTCTTAAAGAAGAAGTTACAGTTCTGTGAGAGCCAGAAATCTTGCTTGTTTGTAGGTGACCAAATACTTATTTTCCATCATAATTTGCAAATAAATTCAGAAAAAATCCTACAATGTGATTTTCAGGATTTTTTTTCTTCTCATTTTTCAGCTGGGTGAATATATCCTTCATTTCAATGAAGGCGTAGTACTCTGTGCTGGGAGGTTGACTTTCTGCTTGGGGTTGCCTGTCTGTGGGGTTATATAATGAAGAGGTCTGGTCTGACCTGCTCGGGGTGGGGGTATCTTCTCAAGGGAGAGCTTCTCCTGCTGAGCTAATTCTTTGATTAGGTGAAAGTCCAGCTGAAACTGTTTGGGGTTGCCCTGTACAATACTGTTCCAGACTTATCGAGATGTATATTAGCTGACTCAGAGTCCTCGTTGTCTAGTATCCTGAGTTTCCACCAGTTTATTTAGGTTTGCTCTGTCATCTGGGGAGAACTGCAGTAGAACTGACAGGCATTAATGGCAGGGGCCTAGAAGGCTGTGTCTAAGAACATAAACACATAAACTGGGTAAAATAGCCTCAAACATAACACTGGCCATAACGAAGCATTGCTGTCATCAGGAAAGTGAATCATAGCGGAGTTTATTAATGTTAAGTGAACCTAAACATGATAAATTAAGTGAAACTGACTGTAGACTGAAATGAAAAAACTCTGGTCTCCTGCTACTTCAGTCTACTGCCAAGAGAGAAGTAGTAGTTCAAGTTATTTAAAGATTAAAGGCTTGAGGTTTATGGTTGATAGGAATTGATCTCATTGCAGCTTTGGATTGTGTGTTAGTGTAGGCGATGATGTTGACGGATATGACAGTGATGATGATGATGATGATGAAAACAGTGCAGATGATGAAAACAGTGGCGGTGGTGTTGATGACGAAGATGACATAGGACATAGATGCAGTTCTTACCTGTGTGTGAGCGCAGGTGGCGTTTGAGGGTGGTGTGGCTGGGGAAGGTGTGGTCACAGTGGCTGCAGACGTAGCTGTGCATCCCTGCATGAACCTCCATGTGCTGCTGCAGAGCCTTCTGGGTCTGGAATCGCTTGGCACACAGCAGACAGAACACTGCCATGTCTGTCCCTGGAGACCACACAGAGACACAGACAGTTATTTCAGGACCAAACATACACTCAGTGGGGAAACTGGATCACTCAACTCTGAGCCTGAGCCTGAGTGTTCTGAGGAGAACATTTCTTTCAAAGAGCAAAGTGTTTCTTCCTAAACTAACCCCCCTGACAGGCGTGAAATACATTCAGTTTGACTTTATACACTTTTCTGATTGACGTTGACTTGGAAGTCATGGTCTTTTCGAGATCTTTTTTTAACACAATACACAGGATGTTGGAACTGTCAATCACATAATCAATGCCTTCTCCTTATAGGATGTTAAAAGCGGAATTATTCTCCTCAATCCCCATCAAACCTGTGTTCAAGCAGCCTCTGAAGTCCTCTGTGTCTGTTTACAGAGAGAGGCTGATAGAAGCTCCACCCTGAACGATGCCTCCACTATGAGCTATGTGCTGAATGTTAAGTAGTGATATCAAGCCATTAAAGGCAGGACTGCAGGAAAAACACAATCCTTTTAATCCTGTGTGTGACCTGGCATCACTTTGGGGCTGCTCTCCTGTTGCACTGAGAGTGGAGCGGAATACAGATAGGGAAACACAGGCTAGTTTTACTCACACAGGATCTGTGAAGAACCACCATTAAAAACACTCACACACATTATACAGGGTTCTTACTTGTTCTTAACACTATTCAATGACCCCTTTGCTTATCCCTTTCATGAAAATCCAAATGTGACGTCGGACTGAATTATCAGTTCATCGGGTAATCAATTCCACTGATAATAATGCATGAGTCTTGCAGAGAGGTGGTTAATGTTGGGTTATGAGGTCGGTATTTCTGTCTGCTCGGGTTGAGGATCATTTACAACGCAGGTCCCATTGCTCACGACTGGGATTCACTCAGACATCTCCAGCGGTGGATCATTAGTAAACAGGAGGCTCTGCCAGCGTTTCATTGGAATTCAAGTGCGGTTGCTGAGTTGCATTTAAAATGCAGTCTGATGAGGTCCACCAAATCAAATCATTTGTTACTGTTATTGAAGTGCCTTGAGGCAACTGGCAATTAAATTGGAATTAGTACAGGAAAGAGATACAGGAACACTCACACTAATACGGGAGATTGTCAGACAGTGTTTGGAGTTCAATCAAGTTAACAGACAAGGATATTTATAGTCAATAATTCCAACAATTTCAGCAATAAATCATAGTACCTCTCTATTGTTTACCATATTCCTGCAATCCACACGCCAAAATTTCTCCCAAATCTTTATTTTATTTGAGTCATGATTACTCCCAGATACATTTCACTTATTGTACCACTACATAACCTACTCTGAGTGAGTCAGTCAGTATCTTAGTGCCTCACATTACACGTGGTCCTCTTCACAAATGACTGGGAATACACAATGTGAAAGGCCTAGCTTACATTAGGCCTCATTTATAGGATAACATGTGTCACTAATATTCAGAATATTTCTAAGATTACATGCATCTGTGTTATTTTTCTTTTCTCTCTCGTTATTAGATATTGATCATGGGACTTGATGGAATTAAAGTAGGCTATGAGCTTGCTGTGGTTTGCCCTAAACGGCACTAGGAGAATTTAACATGAATTCTACTCAATAACAAAGAAGAGAGAAGATGAGAGATGTTCTCCACTCCACACAATGCAGCAGAAAGAGGGCCTACTGGAATGCACTGCACCTGTTAACTAGCTTTATTCCAGTGGCCATCTATCTTCACAATAGAAACACAATGTGGTTCGGACCCTCAATGGCCAGATCCATTAGTCATAGGCTCTTCATGCAACTCCTACACTTCCAGGCTTTGTGTAGTAGCCTAATAATCAGGGCTTTTCTCACCCACAGACCACAATGTTTTAACGATGGACAAAAGATCTTCCCTGTACCGCCCCCAACCCTGACTAGACAGGAAAGCTTCTCTGTTATGTCTCACTGTCCAGCTGACTATCTACTTTCTTTAGTTTCAGATGTTTTTCTAAAGAAGCAGAGCTACCTTCTGACTGGAATGCACCAACAATCTGGGCTAAATAAACATGTATCCTGAAAAGTAAAAAAGACCTTTAGGAACTGCAGAATCCATTCTGTGCTGCTTGACCGGTGGTACTAAATGGAGAATCATCTAAGAGAAATGTGTCAAGCCGTTCAATCTCCATGCGTCAGCAGGGGGAGTGCTCTCTACTCTTCTACCCCCTCTAGCCTCCAACATGCTGGATAGGACCTCAAATGATACAGTACCATGAGTTACTTCAGTATGTATGATTTTCCTCAGAAAATGTTCTCACTCAGTATCATTCCTCAGCTCTTCTCTTTCATTCGTTCTTTTAATGACCATGTTAATGACCATTCCCATATGTCTGCATTCTGCCTATTTTGAGCACTAAACCATTAAACAGTATGGATTCATTCTTGTTCTACTTGTCATGTCCTGCTTCTAGACACTCGGATGCTCAGTCAATACCCTCACATCCCACTGCCATGAAAATAATGTGAAACTGCCAAAACAAAAGTTCTCGCTTAACAATGATCTCAGTCCCACCTCCACAGTGACAACTCCTTGAGTAATAGAGTAGTTACCAGAAACAACTCAACTTAATTGAAAGAAAATAACAGAAGCACTAATACAAATAGTCCCTTAAATAAAAGCAGTAGATAAAAGCGACAGAGTCAGAGGTGCAGCACATACAGTATGTATCTATGCTGACATTCATTAGTTTGATGACTACCCGCACCAGTGCACTCTGTTAACTTTCACACCTAAACACTTGCTTTCACAGCACCTTTTTTCCCAGTAGGCTTTGCTCCTTAGTGCAGAGCAGCCTTTCTGTGAGAAAACACACTCTCCAGTAGGCATGCCACTGCTCCCACTGCCCCCTGCTTTCTCACCCTTAACCAGACAAAGGGACTGGGATTTGGTCTTCTGACCTCTTGACCCTAGGTCCTCAATGCGGTAAACACCATGTAATCAATGGTATTCCTCAAAGGCTGGATGGCTGACTGAGCATTGTGCATCTATTGAGTCACACAGGGGAGGGGCCTTGCAGACATTCCACAGAGAAAGATGACTTAACTTCAGTATAGTTTCTCTCAGTAAACTTTAGACAGACAGTGTATACAGAACTAAACTCATTCCAGAGTTCCTATGTTCCAATTAAAAGAGGTGCCAAGAAACAAGACATTTCATAAAAATATTCTAGCCAGGAAGTTCAGCCTGATAGTTTAATTAAACGTCAACCGTTTATCAGATCAGACATCAGATCAGAACATGACATGGGAGCATTTAACAGCCTGTCAATAGTCCAACTAAGGCAGGGAACACAGAGGAAGTGGCTCAACAGACAAAAACATGTCTCTAGGCAACCAGATTGGATCATGGCCCTCCTTGGGGTGAAGTGTTCAAACTAATCCCTCCATTCACAAATAAGCAAAGCCTGTTCCTTTTCTAAAGACGAACAAAAGTTTCCCCACGCTGTGAATCTCACAGTAACCCCACTGCAAATTGAACAAGGGATTGCATCATGTTTATACAGATCTCTGTAATGTTAACCGTCTTTAGGTTTAGTTCACCATAGATCTCCATCTAATCTCATTGGTCTGTGTTAACAGCACGTTTCTGTGCAGGTCTCACCATAACTACACTACAAAGCAACCATGGACTGCTCCTTTCAACCAGTATACAGTTAAAGAGCTGTTTTGCTCAACCTACACAGTGGCTCTGGGAAATACTGAGCTATGAAGCTAAAAGAGTTCAAACTAATTTTCTAAAGATCGTTAAAAGAGTTGAAAGTACTATGTCACACTCTTTAAAGAGCTTATTGGGTTAAGTCAGATTCACTGAAAGGAGCTATGACTGATTGGCTCAACATCAAGGCGCTATGAGTAAAACTCCTAATATGGCTCACCTCAGTATGTTCACTCACTAGCTGCCCCTGTGACCCAGTTACACATATACCCTATGTACATTACATTGAGCAATGAGCACCAGACCGTATATGACCCAATGCCTTCCCTATGGGTAAAATATTTTGAAAATACGTATTTTTGGTTGAAAAGACATTGAAAAGACCATGAAAAGACATAGGAAATATGTCTTTCAACCAATTTTGCACACTGGGTTCAGACTGCGTCCCTGTAGACTATATGTTATGATAAGTCTAGAGACAGACAGTAACCATACAGAACCTCAGATGATCCCAGGTAGGCCAGCCACTGATCAGCAGACCGCTAATCTACCAGAGTGAAGAACAGCCAGCTCAATAATTAATGCAACAAGAGATAAGTTGCTCGTGTTTAACCACCCTTCCGTCTTCCATGGCCCGTTTCATTGAGGTCACCTGCTGTCTCCAATCTGGATGTTTAGCATATTTTGCCAATAGCATTCACTATGAAGTACATGAAGACAGAGTAGAAGCCTACAGGGCCCGAATGACTGGACTAGCACTAGGCAGTGTGTACTTTGTAGCTAGAGGCCAGCAAAATAGACTGGGGTGTAAGTAGAGTACAGTATGACTCAGTACTTGAAGATCTGTACCAATGATTAGCTATTTATAAGTGGAATGGGGGTATACATTTCAACCGATTGCATATTCATTATTGTGAATGCAGCTTGCACAATAATTATTGCGCAATTAGATGAGGTCTATTTCATTGAAAAGTGGCTATGCTATGCACTAAGGCAGTATTGAATGTACAAGAAAGTGTGATGGAGTAGGATGTGTTCTCTGTATAATAGGGGTTATGTGTACTGTGGACATTCAGTACAGGAAGTGTTTATGTGTAGGATAAGGGCAGCTGTTTGTAAGAACACACAAAGACAGCACTCTTAGGGCCTTCTCCTGCAGGCAAGGTGGCAGAATGGTTAGCCACTATGTTCTGCACCATGTCCAGTCCATTACTACGCTCTATGATTTGCTTACATTTTCTAAAACTGTTCAAACAAGATGATACCACAGAGAATCCTAGCTAACATGGTCTAATGAAATAAGGTCATTGTTGCTTGAGAGTTTGAGACAGTTCCATTATTTTATTTTGGGCACTCACAAGTAGGTCAGAGGCAAAGCAGACGGCAACTGTGACAGAGAGGGCTGTGGAGTAAACAGCACCACATGATGTTGTTTTCCTGGGAGTCCTGGCATCCAATGCCACCAACCCTTCCAACCAATGCCCTCAGGAACTCCCCCCTAACCAGCCCCTTAATGCCAACCCACAGCCACTCACCTCTGACATTCACATTGCCAAAACACACTCACTGGAAATAAGCTAGGCTCTGCAGTGCAGTCCCTATAGCGTGATTGATATGAGAGCCAACCAGGTCTTTGTCAGGTAGGGGTGTTTTCCTTTTGAGGAGAATAGATCAGTAAACTAAAGGGCTATGGCTGCTAAGGTCTGACCTGTGATAATGTCTGTTTGGCTTCCTGGCATACTGTCACATGTATTTTTGATTTTATTTGAATTAACTAGGCAAGTTAAGAACAAATTCTTCTTTACAATGACGGCCTGCCCCGGCCTAACCCAGATGACGCTGGGTCGTCCCTGTGGGACTCCCAATCACGGCCTGCCCCGGCCTAACCCAGATGACCTGCCACGGCCTGCCCGCCTAACCCAGATGGGTCGCCCTGGGGACTCCCAATCCCCTGTGGGACTCCCAATCCCAATCACGGCCTGCCCCGGCCTAACCCAGATGACGCTGGGTCGTCCCTGTGGGACTCCCAATCACGGCCTGCCCCGGCCTAACCCAGATGACGCTGGGTCGTCCCTGTGGGACTCCCAATCACGGCCTGCCCCGGCCTAACCCAGATGACGCTGGGTCGTCCCTGTGGGACTCCCAATCACGGCCGGATGTGATACAACTTGGACATGGCGATATACAAAGCCATGGTAACAAGATTCATTCAGCCAGTGATCTCAAACGTTATAAACCTAGGATGTGTTGAAGGTATAATCAAAAGAGGACCATAGCGCACTTAAAGTTTGATTTGGTGCGTTAAACCAGTGAATCCTTCTTCAGTGTTTAAGTTACACACTGAAGAAGGCAAATAAGCAGAAATGTCTGTTTATGCTATCCTGATGCAGTAAGAATATATATTGTTTTAAAGAAATAAGCTTTATGTGACATCTTTTTGAGTGCAGAAGACCTGTCACACTTTTTCGCTTGTGTTGAAAGTATAAGAACATACAGTGAAGGCATATTCTAAAAGAGAATGTGTACAGTAGCTGAATTCCCTAAAACCACCAAACACCTCCAAAAGAATCATACCATTCTGGTCAGAGCAAGAAGTGTACAAAGTGGCAGTAAGAGGGTCATTTATCACACTAGACCAAGTTGAGATCATGACAAAATGAGTGTGTAATGCCATCCTGTACCCTGCACTAGATACGCTGCCAAGCCGATAACTGACCCCTGGATGTTTACAACCTGAAGGAGAGGAGGTATAAACTTTAGGCATCGTTAACACCCCTCCATGACCACAGGCATGAACTATTCATATTGTGTGTGGCACCTGGAGTTACAGTTACATGCCAATGCTTCAGAGCGGGTTATCAGCTTTCTCTGACAGTAGCAGAAAAGGTGTGGATTCTGACACTCATTGTGGATCGACTGTACGGGTTTGTCTAAGATGATTAAAGGTAGAGTTTAATTTAGATACTGTAATGACTGGGATTCAGGCACTGGGAGAGGGTCTGAATATTTGGAAGGAAGACAAACATAGGCAGTTTTTCTTTCAACCTCATTTGTGTAACTTCGGTAGGAGATACCCAGTCACCTGATTAGAGGAGTGTCTCGCTAATTAAAACAATTGGGTTTCAGAATAGTTCCCAGGAACTGACGTCCATTATCTTCTGAGCTAGAGAGGATAAATGGAATCTATCACCATGAGATCATTCCCAAACAAAATGTGTTGATCCAAGTTGTTGACGTGAGTCAGAGCCATAGAGTAAAAACCCTCTGGACTCATCACGCACATAGCCTAGATGCATGGCATATCTATGACACTGTCATGTACTTGCAGTGTGGTCTAGGCTTGCCTGGCGTGTCAGGCTTGCCAGCACCGTGGTAAATAGGCATGCACCCAGATGGGACACCAGGAGATATTAGTTGGTGATATCTGAGAGGGACTTCCTGTCCTCGCTAGCCGCTGATCCATTATGGAGTAACATGACAGGGACAGTTTAACCCTGCCAGCACAATAACAAGGATGTTAATCCCCATAGTCATACGTTTATTAAACACTTTTTTGAATAAGCAGCAAGACAGACAGAAGACATTACATATGCAGACCTCAAACGGTGTCTTGTCAATTGTAGCCTGCTTGTTTTAAGGGTAGTGAATGAGTGTTTGTGAGTCATTGGGTACCTGTACGTTTTCAACCGTGAGCTATGTTTGTCTGTGTGTGTCTGTGTCTGTCAGACAGTACCTGTGTGCGTGTGTCTGTGTGTCTGTCGTACAGTACCTGTGTGTGTTTGTCTGTGGGCCTCCAGAGCGTCTTCAGCAGAGAATGTAGCTCCACACTGATCACACACCAGGGCCTCAGCTCCAGCTGCAGGGGGACATCTCAGTCATGTGTCATCATCAAACACTCAACATATGGTGTACATTCTTTTGTGAGATGTAAACATTCATGTATACAGTATGAGAAAACAATCAGCAATGTGTACAAAATAATTATGATCATGCTGTAGAGGGTGCAACTGAATTTGATGGATGGGATTCATGGTTATGGCAACCAATGAGCATCTGAATCTCAGATGGCTATAAAAGCTCCACTTTTACTTCCGAATCAAACCACATTTTTAAAAGGTGAGAAAGCTGTTGGATTAAAACCCATTTCAAACCTTGAGCCAATGCAATGCTCTATTTAAAGGTCACTAAGTAACCATCCTCTTCTGTATACACTTTGGTTGTTTACAGTTACATTATGAGTCACACAGAGTAAAAAAGACCAGAACCCATTGGAAAAAACCCAACTCTGGCCAAACAATAGCACCAGACAGTGTTCCATGGCCTCTCTATTTCACAGTGAGGAGCTGAGCTGAAGAGTTCTATTTACCCTGTTATCAGGCTCTGAACAGTGCACAGCCTGTCTGCCTGAGTTGACACAGAAGGACTGGGTGTTCTGTGCACAGCAGACAATCTGAGCCTGCGGCACATGTCTTTATCAAAAACACTCCCTAGCCATCTCCCTCAGTAAAACCCAGCACCCTGCTCACCTTTGGAATGCCCTTGTCTTTTCCTATGAAGAGATCAGAGAAGACAAGGGCACTGACACCAATCAGCTATAGGAGATGCCAGTTGCTCTGACAAGTGGCGATTCTGTACACACACACACACACACACACACACACACACACACACACACACACACACACACACACACACACACACACACACACACACACACACACACACACACACACACACACACACACACACACACACACACACACACACACACACACACACACACAGACACACAGACACACAGACACACAGACACACAGACACACACACACACACTCTCCCAGCTGTTTGGATGTGGGCTGGCTAGTGGTGAAATGTAAATTCGGTTTCAGATCCATACTGGCCCAGGGCTCTTTCACTGATCTATTTTCTGCTCAGCTGGCTTTAAATGAAGTTAAAATGACTAATTAAAACGCCCACAAGCTTTGGAAACTGGAAGCGCTACAGCCTAAATGTAGTCCTCTTTCAACTCTCCCCACCTCCCTGTACAGCTGCACTAGTCCCAGTGCTGTAGCTAGCTACAACCACCTCATCCGCAGATTTCACCTCATTTCAGATATTTGACATTTATCTTGGAAACAAAACATTTCAGCACACTATGTAGCCTTTTCCTAGATGTAGGTAGGTGATGTACTGCAGTGCTGTCCTTGGCTGAGAGAAGCATTTTAAGGACAGTACATTATATGTTGTGTGTTGTGTTCTGTGACAGTGTGTCCAGTGTGTTATATTGGGAGATTGCGCGTGATTAGGGAGGAAGAGAGTATAGTGCATTGTCTTGTGCCGTCAAAGGCATGGAGTGTGCTCTCATCCATAAACCATCAAACTGTCTCCAGACGCGGCTGCAATAGTCCTCCATCAAAACACTTTGTCTGGCATACCAAAATACGAGCCAGCATCGAGCTGAATACCAAATCAGCCCATTAGAGCTGTGGCGCACTGGCTCCTTAGCAACCAACAGAGGGTCTAAAGGCTGCTATGGGCTATACGGCAACACACAATGACAATGAAATAAGATCAAACTCTTTCTTTTTGTACAATACAGAGGCTATATATTTTGTTCATGAATACAAATGAGATGAAAGACGGTTTCAGAAATCTATTTGTAATGAAAGATCAAAGTATCTAAATGATGTGTAACAGGCCTATATTACACACACTATAGCCAGTATGTCTCATCAGGTCATACCGATGCAGACAGAATGAGTAAAGGAGAGTAGCCGTTTGCCAACTAGCAGAATACTTACTGTATGTCGTGACCTTATGCAACTATCATTCAGATCATAGAGTTCCAAACATGGATTAAAAATGTGTCTACTGTGAGAGATCAGGTAGTTTATGAACACAGTTTGGAGAAAGGGAACCTGTCATCTGTCAGCCATCTAATATAATAATAATAATAATATATGCCATTTAGCAGACGCTTTTATCCAAAGCGACTTACAGTCATGTGTGCATACATTCTACGTATGGGTGGTCCCGGGGATCGAACCCACTACCCTGGCGTTACAAGCGCCATGCTCTACCAACTGAGCTACACAGGACCACACTCTGTCATCTCCTATCACTTTTACAGGGATCAGAGGAGAGGAAAGACAGATCAGAAGAGAGGAAAGCCAGGGTATAGCAGCATTGTTTCTATTCTTCCTTACATCAGAGTGGAGTTTCTGTTTATATTTTTGTTTCATTTTTAAGCCCTCTCTCCGCCTACTCTCCTCCCCTTCTCCTGCTCTATTTTGGATAAAGTGGCTGGGAGAGCAGTCAGGTCTGATTAAGTCGGCGTTTGGGTACAGTGTGTTCCTGGACACACATCTGCGAGCGAGCCATCACACACGCTTCGGAGCACTGGCAGAACACCCAGGCCTGCCGGCAGCTGATGATGTCATCACTCAGAGGGACAGCGCTGGCGAGGAGCCAGACAGACTCTCCGAAAACACACACACACACACACACACACACACACACACACACACAGATTCACAGAGAGAAGACAAAAGAGAAGACAGAGACACTGAAGATCTGACACATGCAGAGACAGTCTCAGACAGGAGACAGATAGGAGACAGACAATAAGGGGAATACTCTTTCCTATGGATCCTTTAAGATATATATACGTGTGACATAATGAAGAGGTACATGTGAAAACAGTACAGCTCTATCAGGGGTTTTCTGAATGGAATTTACTCTGTTATTATCATCATATGACAGTGTTACCTGAGTGAGAGAGCATGTGCATCCTGAGCCGTACACTGTCTATGAAGCGTTTGCCACAGAACTCACAGCCGTGTCCCTTCTCGCCTCCACTGTGCAGCTTCCTGTGGGGACAGAGACAAAAGGACTGTGATGAGCCAATGACTGAGCCAATGACTGAGGTCTCAAAAATAGCAGACAATAGCAAAAATGTTTTTGTGCATTTTCTGAAGGGTTTTCAAAATTCAGCAACATCATTGTCCTTGTACAGAACAACATGTTTAATTCCATCCTGAAAGTATCCCTCTCTGTGTACTGCTGCATCATTAGAGTAAAGAGGTCTCTAAGAGTCGTGAGTCACACAGTATCACACTGTACGAATACAAAAGGAGAACGGGATCATTTTAGAAAGCACAATACAAATAAACGTGCTTACACCCACGTACACATAGACACAGACACCCACGTACACATAGACACAGACACCCACGTACACATAGACACAGACACCCACGTACACATAGACACAGACACCCACGTACACATAGACACAGACACCCACGTACACATAGACACAGACACCCACGTACACATAGACACAGACACCCACGTACACATATAGACAGACACCCACGTACACATAGACACAGACACCCACGTACACATAGACACAGACACCCACGTACACATAGACACAGACACCCACGTACACATAGACACAGACACCCACGTACACATATAGACAGACACCCACGTACACATATAGACAGACACCCACGTACACATATAGACACAGACACCCACGTACACATATAGACACAGACACCCACATACACATAGACACAGACACCCACGTACACATATAGACAGACACCCACGTACACATATAGACAGACACCCACGTACACATAGACACAGACACCCACGTACACATAGACACAGACACCCACGTACACATAGACAGACAGACACAGACACATAGACACGACACACATATAGACAGACACCCACGAATATAGACAGACACCCACGTACACATATAGACAGACAGAAGCACAGACACCCACGTACACATATAGACAGACAGAAGCACAGACACCCACGTACACATATAGACAGACAGAAGCACAGGCACCCACGTACACATATAGACAGACAGAAGCACAGGCACCCACGTACACATATAGACAGACAGAAGCACAGGCACCCACGTACACATATAGACAGACAGAAGCACAGGCACCCACGTACACATATAGACAGACAGAAGCACAGGCACCCACATACACATAAACACATACATCCACATACACATATAGACAGACAGAACAGGCACAGGACACAGACACCCACGTACACATATAGACAGACAGAAGCACAGGCACCCACATACACATATAGACAGACAGAAGACAGGCACACATACACATAGACACAGACACCCACGTACACATATAGACAGACAGGAGCACAGGCACCCATAAGACACAGACACCCACGTACACAAATGACACGGAAATGTACACATATAGACAGACAGAAGCACAGGCACCCACATACACATAGACACAGACACCCACGTAGACAGACACCCAATACACATAGCACAGACACCCACGTACACATATAGACAGACACCCACGAAGACACAGACACCCACGTACACATAGACACAGACACCCACGTACACATATAGACAGACACCCACATACACATAGACACAGACACCCATGTACACATATAGACAGACAGAAGCACAGACACCCACGTACACATATAGACAGACAGAAGCACAGACACCCACGTACACATATAGACAGACAGAACATATAGACAGACACCCACGTACACATATAGACAGACAGAAGACACAGACACCCACGTACACATATACACAGACAGAACGCACAGACAGACACCCACGTACACATATAGACAGACACCCACGTACACATAGACACAGACACCCACACACAGACACACATATAGACAGACAGAACATAGACACAGACACCCACGTACACATAGAGACAGACAGAAGACACAGACACCCACGTACACATATAGACAGACAGAAGCACAGACACCCACGTACACATATAGACAGACAGAAGCACAGACACCCACGTACACATATAGACAGACAGAAGCACAGACACCCACGTACACATATAGACAGACAGAAGCACAGGCACCCACATACACATAGACACATACATCCACATACACATATAGACAGACAGAAGCACAGGCACCCACGTACACATATAGACAGACAGAAGCACAGGCACCCACGTACACATAGACACAGACACCCACGTACACATATAGACAGACAGAAGCACAGGCACCCACATACACATATAGACAGACAGAAGCACAGGCACCCACATACACATAGACACAGACACCCACGTACACATATAGACAGACAGAAGCACAGGCACCCACATACACATAGACACAGACACCCACGTACACATATAGACAGACAGAAGCACAGGCACCCACGTACACATATAGACAGACAGAAGCACAGGCACCCACATACACATAGACACAGACATCCACATACACATATAGACAGACAGAAGCACAGGCACCCACATACACATAGACACAGACACCCACGTACACATATAGACAGACAGGAGCACAGGCACCCACATACACATAGACACCCACGTACACATATAGACAGACAGGAGCACAGGCACCCATACACATAGACACAGACACCCACGTACACATAGACACGGACACCCACGTACACATATAGACAGACAGAAGCACAGGCACCCACATACACATAGACACAGACACCCACGTACACATAGACACAGACACCCACATACACATAGACACAGACACCCACGTACACATATAGACAGACACCCACATACACATAGACACAGACACCCACATACACATAGACACAGACACCCACATACACATAGACACAGACACCCACGTACACATACAGACAGACCGAAGCACAGACACCCACATACACATAGACACAGACACCCACGTACACATACAGACACAGACAGAAGCACAGACACCCACGTACACACACAGACAGACAGAAGCACCGACACCCACATACACATAGACACAGACACCCACGTACACATACAGACACAGACAGAAACACAGACACACACGTACGCATGGAAATCAAGACACACACTCCTCTCGTAACTAGTACAAAAATTTAAAAAACTGACTTGCCACTTTGCCTGCAGCAAACCCCATGATATCATATCACACACGTCCACCCATGCGAGGCATCATCTGCATTGTTATCCTCATATCTCCCTCTGCAGTACAATGGTCAGACAGCAGTCCTATAGACAGTTCTAAACAGACCACAGTCAAATAATAGATGATCCAATACATAGTACCAATAAAATATTAGGTCAACAAAACTCTTCAATTAAATCAAGAACACCCGTTACATCAAAATAGAATAGAAAAGAAGAGGATTTAACTGAAAACTAGGGAAGTGATTCACTATAAACCAGACACCTCATACGATTCCCAGCTTTCTCCTTTAGATAATGAACTTAATCAAAGCTGAAGTTAAAGTTCTGAGAAGGTGTGCTATGCCCTAACGAACTTCTCTCTCTCCCTGTTCTCTCCACAAATGTCAATGTGACTAAAGTGGATGATGCTCAGTGACCTGTCTCCTGACATGGACTAGTTTCATCACAACACCAGCAGTCACCAGAAGGACTGACTCCTCCAACCTTCAAACCTCTGCCTATCTCCATGACTGAGCATTGGCTAGCTAATACCCTGCTGCATGTTCTGTCATCAGGCTCTTTCAAACACTGGAGTGGCACAGGCCTGAAATGTCAACCATCTGCGTGGGAGGAGAAAGGGTAGAAGCTGGTGCTCTGACACCGATGATGTGGCTCGGTTGATTGATTTAGCAATGGTACCTGAGGAACGGTCTGAAGCTGTTGTAATGTCATGAGTAGCACTGCTCACAAGCTAAAGCTGAGCTGGTGTAGCACATGTCATCAACAGAGTTATGGGAAAGGTGACTCATGAGTTCACAATAATCCTACAAGTTATAAACCCACCAACCTCTAGTCTAAACCCACCAACCTCTAGTTGACCTCTAGTCTAAACCCACCAACCTCTAGTTGACCCACCAACCTCTAGTCTAAACCAACCAACCTCTAGTTGAAACCCACCAACCTCTTGTCTAAACCCACCAACCTCTAGTCTAAACCCACCAACCTCTAGTCTAAACCCACCAACCTCTAGTCTAAACCCACCAACCCCTAGTCTAAACCCAAACCTCTAGTCCACCAAACCTCCAACCTCTGTCTAAACCCACCAATCTCTAGTCGAAACCCACCAACCTCTAGTCTAAACCCACCAACCTCTAGTCTAAACCCACCAACCTCTAGTCTAAACCCACCAACCTCTAGTCTAAACCCACCAACCCCTAGTCTAAACCCACCAACCTCTAGTCGACCTCTAGTCTAAACCTACCAACCTATAGTCTAAACCCACCAACCTCTAGTCTAAACCCACCAACCTCTAGTCTAAACCCACCAACCTCTAGTCGACCTCTAGTCTAAACCCACCAACCCCTAGTCTAAACCCACCAATCTCTAGTCTAAACCCACCAACCCCTAGTCTAAACCCACCAACCCCTAGTCTAAACCCACCAACCCCTAGTCTAAACCCACCAACCCCTAGTCTAAACCCACCAATCTCTAGTCTAAACCCACCATGTCACGAGGCAGCAGTATAACTGTCAACCAGTGGCTTCTGCCTTCCCATGCTAAGAAGCCTGCTGATCCCTATAGAGGCAGGCTACTCTACCTCCTCACTAAATGCAAAGGAATGCATACCAAATGCACTCAGAGACAGTTTTAAGTATGAGTCATATCTAATTCAAAATAATCATACAGAATTGTGAAATTTAGAAACTTAGTAAACAGCTTCATTATGCCACACCATGTATGCTAAGTGGCTAACAAAGACATATTTCATACCTCTCATGAAGTCCCTCTATTCAAGCACAAGAGCAGGTGTCTTTTTTAAACAAATTCAATATCGTTGCTCCCAGGTCTTTCCTTTGAAGTATTTTACCGTGTTAAAAGTTAATGAAGAAAAAAAAAAAACTTTTAAATTAGAAGTTGTTTACTACAATGTATCTCTTCCTGCACACTAACAAAACATTTAACCATTTAGCATGAAGACTCCAGACTCACCACACACATACACACTCCTGCATCCCTCTCTCGGTCTCTCACAGACCTCCTAGTGTATTGCGACCAGATAGAGCACTTTGTAGGTGAAGGGGTGACACAATCTAATTGCATTCCACATTCAACTACATTTACTTGCCGGCACTCTCTGACAAAATACTTCCTTCAATGATACCTTGAGATCCATAATACCTAAAGACACCCTGGAAATATAACAGTGAGTTGAGTATGCAGTCTGCAGTAATCTGTACTCTACCTGTGTTGCTCCATGGCCTCTCTGTTATGCAGCTGGAGACCACAGTCCCCACAGCTCTGACTCTGACTCTGACTCTCCCGCCTCATCCCTGCTGCAAACTGGCCCAGCCTGCTGAGGATCTCCCTGTGGAGCAGACCTTGGGGTAGCAGTCCCCCGTAGGCCCTCAGGTCCAGGGACATGGCCAGGGAAGGGGCCACCGACATGGGCATAGGCAACCCCACCTCCCCTATGTGATTGGAGGGCATGGAGGAGTAGAGGGAGGCCAGGTGTTTCTCAGCCAGCCCAGGGAAACTGTCCAGAGGAGAGTTGTTCCCCACTATGCCCCCCTCCTCTTGGCCCGAGTGCTGCTCTCTAGCCGAGGTGATGACACTGCCTCTTTGGGGGGTCCCCGGGCCCTCATCTCTGGGCTGGTCCGATTCAAAGCCTCCCTCCCCTCTGCTGGAGGAACGGCCCTCGTAGCTATTGACTTCATCCACCTGCATGTTATTGTCCTCTGTCTTTATCCTCTTAGTCAGAGGCAGGGAGGGGTGCTGTGCTCCATTGAGGCTGTACTGTAGTGGAGACTGACCCAGGCCCTCCAGACTAACCCCTCCATCTTGTGTGGGACTAGCTACAGGGAGCCCCATAGGTAGTCCCCCTGGTATAGAGGGACTCCTGTCAGTCATGTGGTACAGTGCCAGGTGGTGCAGGGCGGTGGGGTTGATACCACCCTCCTGCATGGAATGCTTCTTGGAGATTAGCATGTTCCTCCAGTGCCTTGCCCTGCCATGTTCGCTCTCTCCAGACCCGTGGTTCCTCCCACTCAGACTCAGGTGGTCCTGCTTCTCCTCTGACTGGATGGTCTCCAGGACCTTGAGGCACTGCTCCTCCAGGTACTCTATCTCCAGGATCTCAGCGGCGTACAGCAGGTCATCCAGGTCCTCGGCCGTGGCCTGCAGGGAGGCCGTGTAGGCGTACTCCAGGATCTGCTGGAAGGTCTTGGGGGAGAGGAAGTCGAGGGCATAGCGCAGGCTGCTGCGGTGGAACAAGATCTCAAACATCTTGCTGGTGCAGGCCAGGACGGTGCGGTGGGCCGGGAACTCCTGGCCATCCACCGTGATGATGACGTCACACAGCGTTCCCGATAGACGCATATGATTGGCCCTGTGCAGGAGCGTGGCGGGGAGGGTGGGGTTGTGGAGCTGGAGAACACCCATGTTAGTCAGATGATCCGTACAGCCTCGGACCCTCTCTGAGCCCACGCATGAGGTGTGTTCTATCCCACCTGCTTTCCCTTCAGTGTGTCTATAAGTCTAAAGGGAGATACAGAAGAAACCACATTAAATATTCAAATCTCAGATAATGGCAATGACAGTACAATTAATAGTGAATAAGAATGGTCTGGTTGATTGCCATGTTTAAAAAAAAGAAGATGTCTTGTGTCAATATCTTGCATGTTCAACAAGGAGAGGGAAAGGAAAGTAATAATATTTGAGCATTGGCTGGCCAAATGTCAGGCACTGAGTTGAAATGTTGATATTGTTTGGTAATGTGTCACTATAAGGAAATACTCGGGAAGGGAACACAGGAGAATGATAGATTCCCTAAATCCAGGAGTGCACCATGAGGTCTGTTTGATACTAGTCACGCACTGTATATGTCTATACAGTGCATTCTGTATATGTCTATACAGTGCATTCTGTATATGTCTATACAGTGCATTCTGTATATGTCTATACAGTGCATTCTGTATATGTCTATACAGTGCATTCTGTATATGTCTATACAGTGCATTCTGTATATGTCTATACAGTGCATTCTGTATATGTCTATACAGTGCATTCTGTATATGTCTATACAGTGCATTCTGTATATGTCTATACAGTGCATTCGGAAAGTTTTCAGACCCCTTGATTTTTTTCCATATTTTGTTACGTTACATACTCATTCTAAAATGGATTAAATTGTGCCCCCCCCCATCAATATACACACAATACCCCATAACGGCAAAGCAAAAACAGTTTTTAATCAATTTCGACACAATCCTGTCTCGGAGCTCTATGGACAATTCCTTTGACCTCATGGCCTGGTTTTTGCTCTGACATGCACTGTCAATTGTGGGGCCTTATATAGACAGGTGTTTGCCTTTCCAAATCATGTCCAGTCCATCGAATTTACCTCAGGTGGACTCCAATCAAGTTGTAGAAACATCTCAAGGATGATCAATGCAAACAGGATGCACCTGAGCTCAATTTCGATTCTCATAGCAAAGGGTCTGAATACATATGCAAACAAGGTATTTATGTTTTTTAATATTTTTAATACATTTGCACATTTTTCAAAATACCTGTTTTCGCTTTGTCATTATGGGTTATTGTGTTTAGATTGATGAGGATTTAAAAAAAATCCATTGTAGAATAAGGCTGTAAGGTAACAAAATGTGATACAAAGTCAAGGTGTCTGAATACTTTCTGAATGCACTGTATGTCATAGGCTGCAAGTGGACAGAGCCATACACTATCACATGTGCTGTAAATGCATTAGTACACACGCACATTAACTGTATTACTGCAACAGGTAACACACGGATGCATGAACTTTTATGTCTATACTGAGCCACTCGCTGATATGGGCGCATATGGATTGCGTAAACGATTATAGATGGGCTGAAGCGGGAACACTCCTGAATAAATCGATCTAATAAGTTACTACTATCAAACCACGATTACATTTGAACTAAATGTTAGATTTAGAAAGGTGAAAAATAACGTTCACAATCACACACATTTGGAGCGCTTTTTTAATGTTTGTAGTGATGGCCACTCCTCAACCAATATAGCCTATATAGCCTACGATCATAAAGATAAATGCTACGATAAATAGTTCCATGATTATTTGTTATATTTTCTGACCTTCAGTGACCACTGACCCATATACACTTAATGGATAATGCTGACACTCAGTCTGGGTAGTTCCGCAACAGAGCGCATCAGGTGCTAACTATGCTCTGATGGAATCACCAATTCCTACCCCAAAACCCTAAAATGTACATTTATCTGGTCACTAACGCTCTAAACATGAAATAATTCAATATGGCCATAGTGTTAAACTGTAGGGGAGCAACACATTGCCTGGGCGCACAGCACGGCACGGCTTAGTCACGTCTCTCTCTCTGTCTGATCGTATGGCGGGCATACTAAGCAGTCAAGTTTTTAAATCCGTTACAGTAACTGCGGGCAAACTTTAGCCCCAATAACGTTTTAGGAAACGCGACTATGTATATAAAAACAAACACAAATGGATTGCCATTTAGTGAATATGTCAATTAATAATTCAGCATTGTCCATAAATTGGTAACATGGTGAAGAATAGCTATTTCAGAAAGTATTTTCGATTCACCTGTGCAACGGCAGTATTACTGCAATAGAGAACATTGAAAGAAAACTATTTTGCTATCATTCATTCCCCTTACCTTAGCGGCCTGTTACGTCCTCACTCAGCCGATTGCGTTATCATTCAGGCAACATCATGGTAAGGCATTTCACAGAAACCGCTCCAAACTCATCCCCACTCCAAGTAGGCAAATTGTCACCCAGGCGACGTCACAGCTTTGAATGATTGTCCTCTGTTCCCGGTTCTATCAAGGCTGGAAAGAGAGACATCTACAGGGCAGCAGTCCCCACGACCTGGTTTTTGGGCAGGGTGAATGAAAGTCAGTTGTCTTTGGATCCAGATGCAATTGAAAACAACTAGTTAAATTAACCATTATTCATCACTTACTGAGATTTCAAAAAAAATACTGGTAGGTCTGTCTGGGTTATATGTTTCTGCCCTGGCTCATTACAATTATATTAATCACTCAAGTCCCGACAGAGGAGCAAAAGGAGTCACTAACTCAGGGAATCCAGCAACACCAACTCATTATCATACCCTATTACAATCTATAATTTTCCTATCTCTTCACGTAATCTAGAAGGTTTAATAACCTTAATCAAGGAGTTATTTGATATATTACCTTATCATCAACAAGGACATTGATATAATCTTACTAAATATATTAAATTTGTATTGTCAATTCATGCCATCTAGTGTTCACTATTGTATATTACATCTACAAACTCCATCAGAAAGAAAAGGGAACACTAATAATATAATATCATTGTAGAATACAATTACTTGCCATAAAAACAATGGTAAACAGCGTGAGGTTCCAAAACCTTGTTTTATTTTGTAAATGGGTTAGTACTGACTGTAGACCGCCAAGAGCAGAACGGTCCACTGGGTTCGACCCAGTAAAACCAAGAGGCTCCAGAGATAGGGGACGGGGTGGGAGGATGACAACAGCAGAGGGTTGTATTGTACAGGTTCTGGCATGACTGTCCTATTCCACTGATGTACTGAGGGGAATGATTGTTTACATGAAAGTGTCAGAACAACATACAGTATTAACATTTTGGAGTGTTGTTTTCTTCTGTTGTCAGATTACCAACCTGCCCTCTGTCTCTGGCATTATAAAGTCAACAGGCAGCAAGCTCATGATGCTTGCTATTGTACAAAAACAAAATCAATTCAAAGACAACATTACAGAACACTTGAACAACAACTGGGGACTAAAATAAAGCGTTTTATAGGCCTGAACAGACCTCATTCTGATAACTCCCTCACATAACTCACATTGCCTAAACAAACATAGGCACATCTGTTTGGGTTTCTGTTACACATATTTTATAAAGTACCGTTTATATTCATCATGCCCAAAACTCAACATATCTCCCCAGGCTGTGTTTACAGACTGCACTAGACCTCTGTGAGATGGGACATATCAACAACTCTATACTGTATATACATTTGCTGTACTGTTTTCATAGATACAATATAAAAAGAATATACAGGTAAACCTTTCACGACAAAGCTATGCAGATATTATTGAAAGTGACGACAAGACAATCTATTGACACAGTCACAGTGCACAAGCTCGCAGTCAGGAGTGGAAAAGAAACCTTTCCACATAGAGTACAAAAACTGCTTTAAAAGATTTTTTGCTTCAAAAACACGATTCTGAATGATAAATGTCAGGCATTTTCTTTGTTTTCTTGTGAATATGATAAGATACTCATCATAGTTGATGTTAAAACAAGGAGGTGGTGGTGCTTGGGTCATGAGACATTCACTTAGATCACTAAACGTTATTCTCTACAACCTTTCTCTGTGAGAACCACTGTATCGGTTGCACATGGCTCGATCTTGTGTTCCATTGTGAATACCGGTACAATATTCGCTCAATACGTACTTCTGCATTTAGCACAATACAGTATTCATTTCCTGAACCTCCAGGTAAGGCGAGTTGAAGACATCTCATATGATAACTCCTGATGCATATCTATGATAATATGGCTTTCTCTGAAACACAAGCATTCCCCGCACTGTGGGCTGCTAGCTAGAAATAACCCTACCTTCCTTTCTGTCTGTCTCTGTCACTCAAGAGCTTGCCTTGGCGCATGGGGAAGTGGTGTTAAACAAATTAATGAACTTCTGTTTGAAACAATGAAACAATCTGTATGATAACCCACCCTAATACAGACATAAAGAGTAAAACAGTGAAATGTTTCAAACAAAACATTAAGAACCATTTGCAAATCAGACATGCAAACAAACTATTCGATGAGACTAGCCATCAAACATTTGAACAATGTAACATGGAAATAATAAAATAATGTCTACATGGTCAATCTCTTCAGTATATATAGACTGAGTGTACAAAACATTATTCTCTTTCCATGACAGACTGACCAGGTGAATCCAGAAGAAAGCTATGATCCCTTTTGATGTCAATTGTTAAATCCACTCCAATCAGTGTAAATGAACAGGAGGAGGCTGGTTAAAGAAGGATTTTTAAGCCTTGAGACAATTGAGACATGGATTGTGTTTGTGTCATTCAGATGGTGAATAGGCAAGACACAATATTGAAGTGCCTTTGAACGGAGTATGGTAGTAGGTACCAGGTGTCAAGAACCGCAATGCTGTTTGGTTTTCACACTCAACAGTTTCCCGTGTGTATCAAGAATGGTCCAACACCCAAAGGACATCCAACCAACTTGACACAACTGCAGGAAGCATTGGAATCAACATGGGCCTGCATCCCTGTGGAACGCCTTCGACACCTTGTTGAGTCCATGCCCCGATGAATTGAGGCTATTCTGAGGGCAAAGGGGGTGTAACTAAATATTAGGAAGATAATCCTAATGTTTTGTACACTCAGTGTTATGTTCCTGAATAATCCATTGTTTATCCTCACTGAAAACAATTATAACTCTCAGTAGTTGTAAAAACCAGAATTTTGTCTCCTATACCACTTGAAATCACTCAAATGGAATTCTTTAGTGTTCCATGTGTGTAGCAAAACAAATCATATGTGAGAATAAAAATGTTTGCACAATCAGATCGTGCTCTAATGAACTCTATTGCACAGACACATGTTGCTGTTCTGGAAATGCAGTAAGGGCACTGGAAAGAAAAACTGCTGCAGACTGTAATGAGTGTTGCTGCCGCCGCCATCTTGGATGGGCTGAGGCTGCCCAATCATGCTTTGTTGTCGCTGGCGTTTCTCTGTGTGACATTGTTGTGTTCTGTGGTCACCTCTGACAGGGCTGTCTTCACCTCAGCCTCCTCCGCTTTACTTTTCTCACCTCCAAATATCTTCCTGCAATGGAGAAAATGTTAGAAATGAACAGTCTACCTGCAATGTAATAGAGAAACAACAACATTCCTAAGAAAACCACAACTGCTGCGTTCAAACAAAAAACACCCCAAATAGAAACATTTACATTCTATCAGACGCTCTTATCCAGAGTGACTTACAGGATACATTAGGGTTAAGTGCCTTGCTCAAGGGCACATCAACAGATCGTTCACCTAGTTGGCTCTGGGATTTGAACCAGCAACCTTTCGGTTACTGGTTCAATGCTCTTAACCGCTACTTTTCCAATAGATATTTAGACAATAGCCATAGGTAGTAATTGTTAGACGATTGATACCAACACAAGTAATATAATTACAGAGCACCTCTGAGTCAAAGTGATAGAGCAGTACTGATTGTCTGTTGCAGTGTCTGCCATACCATTGAATAGACATTAGGCAGGGTGAGTGAAAGATCTAGTCTTCTGGCCCTATCCCCAGCCTAAGAGCAGTACTAATGCCCGGCACTGTCATTACAAGACTTCCACAACTTCCACAACACACTCTACAAGGGGAACCATACTACTACACAGTAATTTACTGCTCCACACGACGCTACACACACACACATCCACACAACCACTACCATGGCAATGACTACAGCACTTGTCACCATTACACAGGTCTCATTAATTATTAATTATCACCACTGTTACCACAATTGACTACTACAATTTCACTTTACTTCACAAGACAAATGGAAAGGTGGAGACTGAGTGATAATAGAATAGTAGATGACTGGGAACACAAAAACATTTACACGTATAAACCTCTAGAGGGAGCCATACTCGTCGTTGAGTGGAGCAGCCTTGGCCGGACTGTCTAACTCCTCCAGAGCTGGGGGGCTTGAGGCCTGGAGGTCTGCCCCAAACCCGTTTCCGTTAGCCAGGGGGGAGGAGGATGAGGAAACGCCAGGGGCAGGGGAGGGAATGGGACTACTCTGAAACCTAGTGGCCTCTGCTGGGGGCATGGAGGGGCACTCAGTCTCCACCCCATTGGTCAACTCTAACTCTATCTCTGGGGCTTGGGGTGCTGTGGTGGTGGGCATGTGGGGGGTCAGGGTGGGTGTTGGGGAGTCGTAGATAGTAGAAGCCAGTGTGATAGTGACTGTGGGGGCAGCAGGTGTGGCAAAGGTCGGGGCAGTGGAAGCATTAGGGGCAGGTGTGGTGGGGGCACTTGTGGGAACTGGAATACTAGTGAGAATGTCTGGGAAAACAGGGGCACATTTGATTGTGTCCTCGTGAACGATAGCAGCAGTTATGTCAGCATTGAAGGCAGTAGTAGGAGCACTAGGGACAGATGTGGTAGTGGGAGCAAGTTTAGAGGTGGAGGTGTCAGAGGCTGGGAAAGTGAATGCCATAGAAGCAGGAGAGGGGCTGTCTGGGGCAATAGGAGCAGCTTTCCTGGTGTTTGGACTAGGAGAGGCAGTGGAGGGGGCAAGAGAGGGACTTTCCGGGGCAGATTTCCTGGGGGCCATGGTGGTGGAGTGGGTAGGTGTGGGGCTCTTGGGAGTGGGAGGAGAAGGAGCAGGTCTGTTAGAGTTTCGACGCCTAGGTGGTATTGGAATAGGATAATTTTTAGGAGATGTAGGGCAATCTGTGGCACTAACAGCAGTGGCATACATGTTGTCCTCTGCTCTAGGAGAGCTGTCTCCTAGAAGGTCTAACAGGGGGGGCTACTCTAGCTGTGATGTCAGAGGTGGAGATGAAGGGGGTTGGGGGGGCTGTGTTGGACTCTGGAGTGGGTGCCGGGGCGGGGGCAGGCAGGGGGTCAGTAGCGAGGGCAGACAGGCTACAGGTGAGAGCGGTGCTCTCACTAGAGGGGCTGTCCTGGGCGGGGTCATAGGTTGTGTTGGCTGTGTCAGAGATGGTGGCTACAGACGAGAGGGTATCCAGAGCCAGGGCAGCAGTGTGAGCGGCCAGCCTGGGAGAGAGAGCAGGGAGAGAGCAGAGACACACACACTAGACAGTGAGGTGACTGGGACCTGACGTGGGGACTAGGGAGGAGGAGCAAGCAGGAGGTTCGGTTAGGGGAGGCATGCAGTTAGATATCACACACAGAGCAGACAACATCAACCAGAGAGAAAGGACACACAAGGGGGTTCCATGCAGTGAGGCACATCAAATAACAAAGGACACTGTCCATGCACAGACTAACATGGAGAACATGTAGGGTCTAATGAACTGAAAACAGGTCTTTCTAATGGAAAGGATCACTACACACAACCACCTGAAGGGTTGAATTGTAACAGACACTCCTCTCATGTGACTCCCGTTTTTAACGTCTCAGTTTTTACGTGGGCTTCATCAAGTTCACCATATACAGGAATAAACCACAGTGGATCTATCCACTTCTTTGACTGGTAGCGATTCAACCGTGATATCGAAAAGATGAATCTCCTGAGAAATATCCTGAGAAAAAACTATTTTGGCAGCAAAGAAATAAACACCCCTCCCCAAAACAAACACACAAGAAACTACAACACACACAAGGGGTTTTCACACCGCATGTTGTTAGACCAGGGCTATCCTTAATGCTGGGTTAAAACTAGTTTACGGTTAGCTAACCCTCCTTTCACGCAAGCATTTGTTAACCCTGGGCTAAGTGCAGTGTGAATGTGACTATAGAGAAATTTCAACAAAAAGTACAAAAGCATGAGCACACGACGGTGCAATCTGCTTATAGGAATCACAGACATATGTATAAACTAACTGCTTATGCTCAAAAAGTCATCAACATTCCATTAATTACAATGTACTCAAAACTGTGTAGGAATATTGGGATTCTTACAAGAGGAATGTACTGTGCTTTAGCCCAACGACGATATCTGTGTGTGTGTGTGTGTGTGTGTGTGTGTGTGTGTGTGTGTGTGTGTGTGTGTGTGTGTGTGTGTGTGTGTGTGTGTGTGTGTGTGTGTGTGTGTGTGTGTGTGTGTGTGTGTGTGTGTGTGTGTGTGTCTGTGCGCACCCACATGTGTGTGTGTGTCTGTATGTCAAGGTATACTCACTCTGGCTCTGTAAGGGGTGTGGTCTCACTGGGTTCCGTGGGTCCTCCTGCGTTGTGATTGGCTGTGCACTCATCCTCTGTCCTCACCTCCACTATCGGTTCTTTGGACTCATCCTTTCTGTGGACACAAGAGGATTCTGATTGTTACATAGGCACCACGGCAACAGACTCCAGGACCTCAGAAACACAGAACTACAGCATAATGAGGATGATTAAATGCTTGAACCAGACATTCTCAGACGAAGGTCACCACGTACCCAAAGCTTAGCAAATGAGAACTGTGAAATTGCATCTAAATTGCAAGTATGCAGAGACTCCTTTTTCAGTCTGTGTTAGTGTCACAAATGGCACCTTATTCCCTATGGGCCCTGGTCCAAAGAAGTACACTAGATAGTGAACAGGGTGCCATTTGGGACGCACATATTGAGACAGTAGACACTCACATGAATGCAGCTTTGCCCTGTTCTAGGTTGTGTCCCTTGGCGCCGCTGCCTGGCTTGCAACACAGACACATGATGAGGCCACACTTGTTGGTGAAGTAGCAGGTGACGTCCACAGCCAGGAGCAGCAGGACGAAGGCCAAGATGAGGATCCCTGCCATGATGCCCATGGAGAGGGCAGACTCCCCGTCTATATCTACAGTACAGACACAGCATGACTCACTAGGAACATACAGCACCACAGTTAGACAGCTGAATGCATGCGGACATACTGTTAGAATAGGGAACCATCTGTATTCTACATAATGGATTCATAAAACACAGACAACTCACCTGTCATGCACATTGACATAGTGAGAAGAGATGTTTTGTAGACGTTAACTTCATACTGGTACCTTGATGTGCTCAAATTGGGAGATCAATGTCTCCCTGACAAGGCTCAAACAAACATCACACGTGACTTGTACCTTGTCTTTGGAACAGTAAAGGCATATATCTAAATCACCTGCCCTCTAATAAATGCAAACCCATTAATATGTATTAAATCAACTTTATTTGATATTAGTCATAACCAAAAACACCTGAAGAAAATGCATAATGTGCTTCAAGAGATATTTTGTAAACAACCATGTATGTGTGGCTAGCTAGTGACTACTGTACCACACACAATACATGATCTCTAGCATTATCTGTCCAGTTCCCATTCAAAAGAGAGCACCCTGAATATCTGCCCCTCGGGACTTCTGATTCACTTACCAAAAAGAGTATTAACAATTCAGTATTGACTTCAGGATCTATTTGTAATGCAGTTGTGAAACAAAATAATCACAACTTAATAGTATAAAAGAATGTATTGCTAGTTTTTAAATGACATTTGTAGTTCTTCAGGAATCAATAACACACAATTGACTGCTGCAGTTCCCAACTGTATCCATAATGCTTCTATGTATGTCGATGTGTGTCATAATACAACAGTATTAATATTAGCATATTATAATTTGGTACTTTGTTAATTAATTGTCCATGTAAAAATGAATGTTATTACAAATCTTTACAGTACATACAATATAGAAAGTGGAAAAATAATACACATCCTTTATGTAAACTGTCTGGTACTCACCACCATTCACTCAGTACTCGTGAATGGTTCACAATAACCCTAGTGTTCATTAATGTCAACTGGAGCTCCATTCACTTCTCTAGTTCAGAGTGCTGCTACTAGCTGTGCTATGTTGCTGAGCCGAGTGGTACAGCACTGACCTGTAGGATACTAGCCTAGTCTGATACTAGCCTAGTCTGATACTAGCCTAGTCTGATACTAGCCTAGTCTGATACTAGCCTAGTCTGATACTAGCCTAGTCTGATACTAGCCTAGTCTGATACTAGCCTAGTCTGATACTAGCCTAGTCTGATACTAGCCTAGTCTGATACCTGTCTGGATACTAGCCTAGTCTGATACTAGCCTAGTCTGATACTAGCCTAGTCTGATACTAGCCTAGTCTGATACTAGCCTAGTCTGATACTAGCCTAGTCTGATACTAGCCTAGTCTGATACTAGCCTAGTCTGATACTAGCCTAGTCTGATACCTGTAGGATACTAGCCTAGTCTGATACTAGCCTAGTCTGATACTAGCCTAGTCTGATACTAGCCTAGTCTGATACTAGCCTAGTCTGATACTAGCTTAGTCTGATACTAGCCTAGTCTGATACTAGCCTAGTCTGATACTAGCCTAGTCTGATACTAGCCTAGTCTGATACTAGCCTAGTCTGATACTAGCCTAGTCTGATACTAGCGTAGTCTGATACTAGCCTAGTCTGATACTAGCCTAGTCTGATACTAGCCTAGTCTGATACCTGTAGGATACTAGCCTAGTCTGATACTAGCCTAGTCTGATACTAGCCTAGTCTGATACTAGCCTAGTCTGATACTAGCCTAGTCTGATACTAGCTTAGTCTGATACTAGCCTAGTCTGATACTAGCCTAGTCTGATACTAGCCTAGTCTGATACTAGCCTAGTCTGATACTAGTCTAGTCTGATACTAGCCTAGTCTGATACTAGCCTAGTCTGATACTAGCCTAGTCTGATACTAGCCTAGTCTGATACTAGCTTAGTCTGATACTAGCCTAGTCTGATACTAGCCTAGTCTGATACTAGCCTAGTCTGATACTAGCCTAGTCTGATACTAGCCTAGTCTGATACTAGCTTAGTCTGATACTAGCCTAGTCTGATACTAGCCTAGTCTGATACTAGCCTAGTCTGATACTAGCCTAGTCTGATACTAGCCTAGTCTGATACTAGCCTAGTCTGATACTAGCCTAGTCCTATATATGTTTGTGCTGTATAGCTAACTCCTTACTATGGTTGTTGTCTACGATCATAGGAATTAGCTATACTGCACACACGGATCTGGAACCAAGCTAAAATGATACCAGTGCCTTTGGTTCAGTTCAGTCAATCAGGCTGCTCTATTCTGTAGTTACTCCCCACCCACTGAGAGACATGTGTCTGTCTAGGCATCCATCCAGAGAGACAACCAGCCATGGCAGAGAAAGGACAGCTTTCTTTCCTCCATGTGTGTGAGAGAGAGAAACCAGCATCGCCTCATATAACTAGCTATGAGAGCAGCAACACAGCTACTATGGACATGACGAGGGAGAACAGAGTGTATGTCACAGACGAACAGCCTTGGGTCGCTGCTCAAACCAAAATATTGTCAAAACCAACGGAAAGATGAGACACACAGATTCAGAAAAGAGTAATACGTAATGAGGAATGTGTTCATGTAGTGACGTCCACCAGGGTCCAAAACCAGGCAAGAGTGCAGAGACATAGGGAGAGAGATAGAGAGGGGGGGGGGCAGAGACATAGGGAGAGATAGAGAGAGGGGGGGCAGAGACATAGGGAGAGAGATAGAGAGAGAGGGGGGGCAGAGACATAGGGAGAGAGATAGAGAGAGAGGGGGGGCAGAGACATAGGGAGAGAGATAGAGAGGGGGGTGAAGGGGCAGAGACATAGGGAGAGAGATAGAGAGAGGGGTGAAGGGGCAGATACATAGGGAGAGAGATAGAGAGAGGGGGGCAGAGACATAGGGAGAGAGATAGGGAGAGGGGTGAAGGGGCAGAGACATAGGGAGAGAGATAGAGAGAGGGCAGAGACATAGGGAGAGAGATAGAGAGAGGGGTGAAGGGGCAGAGACATAGGGAGAGAGATAGAGAGAGGGGGGGGGCAGAGACATAGGGAGAGAGATAGAGAGAGGGGGGGCAGAGACATAAGGAGAGAGATAGAGAGAGGGGGGGGGCAGAGACATAGGGAGAGAGATAGAGAGAGGGGGGGGGGCAGAGACATAGGGAGAGAGATAGAGAGAGGGGGGCAGAGACATAGGGAGAGAGATAGAGAGAGGGGGACAGAGACATAGGGAGAGAGATAGAGAGGGGGGCAGAGACATAGGGAGAGAGATAGAGAGAGGGGGGCAGAGACATAGGGAGAGAGATAGAGAGGGGGGAAGAGACATAGGGAGAGAGATAGAGAGAGAGGGGGGGGCAGAGACATAGGGAGAGAGATAGAGAGAGGGGGGGGCAGAGACATAGGGAGAGATAGAGAGAGAGGGGGGGCAGAGACATAGGGAGAGATAGAGAGGGGGGGGGCAGAGACATAGGGAGAGAGATAGAGAGAGGGGGAAGGGGCAGACACATAGGGAGAGAGATAGAGAGGGGGGAAGGGGCAGAGACATAGGGAGAGAGATAGAGAGATGGGGGGGGGGCAGAGACATAGGGAGAGAGATAGAGAGAGGGGGGGGGCAGAGACATAGGGAGAGAGATAGAGAGAGAGGGGGGCAGAGACATAGGGAGAGAGATAGAGAGAGGGGGGGGACAGAGACATAGGGAGAGAGATAGAGAGAGGGGGGGCAGAGACATAGGGAGAGAGATAGAGAGGGGGAAGGGGCAGAGACATAGGGAGAGAGATAGAGAGAGGGGGAAGGGGCAGACACATAGGGAGAGAGATAGAGAGGGGGGAAGGGGCAGAGACATAGGGAGAGAGATAGAGAGATGGGGGGGGGCAGAGACATAGGGAGAGAGATAGAGAGAGGGGTGAAGGGGCAGAGACATAGGGAGAGAGATAGAGAGAGGGGGGGGCAGAGACATAGGGAGAGAGATAGAGAGAGGGGGGGGGCAGAGACATAGGGAGAGAGATAGAGAGGGGGGAAGGGGCAGAGACATAGGGAGAGAGATAGAGAGGGGGAAGGGGCAGAGACATAGGGAGAGAGATAGAGAGGGGGAAGGGGCAGAGACATAGGGAGAGAGATAGAGAGGGGGAGGGGGCAGAGACATAGGGAGAGAGATAGAGAGGGGGAAGGGGCAGAGACATAGGGAGAGAGATAGAGAGAGGGGAGGGGGCAGATACATAGGGAGAGAGATAGAGAGGGGGAAGAGGCAGAGACATAGGGAGAGAGATAGAGAGGGGGGGGGCAGAGACATAGGGAGAGAGATAGAAAGGGGGGCCAGAGACATAGGGAGAGAGATAGAGAGAGGGGGAAGGGGCAGAGACATAGGGAGAGAGATAGAGAGAGGGGGGGGCAGAGACATAGGGAGAGAGATAGAGAGAGGGGGGGCAGAGACATAGGGAGAGAGATAGAGAGGGGGAAGGGGCAGAGACATAGGGAGAGAGATAGAGAGAGGGGGAGGGGCAGACACATAGGGAGAGAGATAGAGAGAGGGGGAGGCAGAGACATAGGGAGAGAGATAGAGAGAGGGGGAGGCAGAGACATAGGGAGAGAGATAGAGAGAGGGGGGGCAGAGACATAGGGAGAGAGATAGAGAGAGGGGGGCAGAGACATAGGGAGAGAGATAGAGAGAGAGAGACATAGGGAGAGATAGAGAGGGGGAGGGCAGAGACATAGGGAGAGAGATAGAGAGAGGGGGGGGGCAGAGACATAGGGAGAGAGATAGAGAGAGGGGGGGGCAGAGACATAGGGAGAGAGATAGAGAGAGGGGGTGAAGGGGCAGAGACATAGGGAGAGAGATAGAGAGAGGGGTGAAGGGGCAGATACATAGGGAGAGAGATAGAGAGAGGGGGGCAGAGACATAGGGAGAGAGATAGGGAGAGGGGGGAAGGGGCAGAGACATAGGGAGAGAGATAGAGAGAGGGGGGGGGGCAGAGACATAGGGAGAGAGATAGAGAGAGGGGGTGAAGGGGCAGAGACATAGGGAGAGAGATAGAGAGAGGGGGGGGGCAGAGACATAGGGAGAGAGATAGAGAGAGGGGGGGCAGAGACATAAGGAGAGAGATAGAGAGAGGGGGGCAGAGACATAGGGAGAGAGATAGAGAGAGGGGGGGCAGAGACATAGGGAGAGAGATAGAGAGAGGGGGGCAGAGACATAGGGAGAGAGATAGAGAGAGGGGGACAGAGACATAGGGAGAGAGATAGAGAGAGGGGGGCAGAGACATAGGGAGAGAGATAGAGAGAGGGGGGGCAGAGACATAGGGAGAGAGATAGAGGAGGGGGGAAGAGACATAGGGAGAGAGATAGAGAGAGAGGGGGCAGAGACATAGGGAGAGAGATAGAGAGAGGGGGGGGCAGAGACATAGGGAGAGAGATAGAGAGAGGGGGGGGGGCAGAGACATAGGGAGAGAGATAGAGAGGGGGAAGGGGCAGAGACATAGGGAGAGAGATAGAGAGAGGGGGAAGGGGCAGACACATAGGGAGAGAGATAGAGAGGGGGGGAAGGGGCAGAGACATAGGGAGAGAGATAGAGAGATGGGGGGGGCAGAGACATAGGGAGAGAGATAGAGAGAGGGGGGGGGCAGAGACATAGGGAGAGAGATAGAGAGAGAGGGGGGGGGCAGAGACATAGGGAGAGAGATAGAGAGAGGGGGACAGAGACATAGGGAGAGAGATAGAGAGAGGGGGCAGAGACATAGGGAGAGAGATAGAGAGGGGGGAAGGGGCAGAGACATAGGGAGAGAGATAGAGAGAGGGGGAAGGGGCAGACACATAGGGAGAGAGATAGAGAGGGGGAAGGGGCAGAGACATAGGGAGAGAGATAGAGAGATGGGGGGGCAGAGACATAGGGAGAGAGATAGAGAGAGGGGGAAGGGGCAGAGACATAGGGAGAGAGATAGAGAGAGGGGGGGGGGCAGAGACATAGGGAGAGAGATAGAGAGAGGGGGAAGGGGCAGAGACATAGGGAGAGAGATAGAGGGGGGAAGGGGCAGAGACATAGGGAGAGAGATAGAGAGGGGGGAAGGGGCAGAGACATAGGGAGAGAGATAGAGAGGGGGAAGGGGCAGAGACATAGGGAGAGAGATAGAGAGGGGGGAGGGGCAGAGACATAGGGAGAGAGATAGAGAGGGGGAAGGGGCAGAGACATAGGGAGAGAGATAGAGAGAGGGGGAGGGGCAGATACATAGGGAGAGAGATAGAGAGGGGGAAGAGGCAGAGACATAGGGAGAGAGATAGAGAGGGGGAAGGGGCAGAGACATAGGGAGAGAGATAGAAAGGGGGCCAGAGACATAGGGAGAGAGATAGAGAGAGGGGGGAAGGGGCAGAGACATAGGGAGAGAGATAGAGAGAGGGGGGGGGGCAGAGACATAGGGAGAGAGATAGAGAGAGGGGGGGCAGAGACATAGGGAGAGAGATAGAGAGGGGGAAGGGGCAGAGACATAGGGAGAGAGATAGAGAGAGGGGGAGGGGCAGACACATAGGGAGAGAGATAGAGAGAGGGGGGAGGCAGAGACATAGGGAGAGAGATAGAGAGAGGGGGGAAGGGGCAGAGACATAGGGAGAGAGATAGAGAGGGGGGAAGGGGCAGAGACATAGGGAGAGAGATAGAGAGATGGGGGGCAGAGACATAGGGAGAGAGATAGAGAGGGGGGGGGCAGAGACATAGGGAGAGAGATAGAGAGAGGGGGGCGGAGACATAGGGAGAGAGATAGAGAGAGGGGGAAGGGGCAGAGACATAGGGAGAGAGATAGAGAGGGGGGAAGGGGCAGAGACATAGGGAGAGAGATAGAGAGGGGGAAGGGGCAGAGACATAGGGAGAGAGATAGAGAGGGGGAAGGGGCAGAGACATAGGGAGAGAGATAGAGAGAGGGGGAAGGGGCAGAGACATAGGGAGAGAGATAGAGGGGGAAGGGGCAGAGACATAGGGAGAGAGATAGAGAGAGGGGGAAGGGGCAGAGACATAGGGAGAGAGATAGAGAGAGGGGGGGGGGGCAGAGACATAGGGAGAGAGATAGAGAGAGGGGGAAGGGGCAGAGACATAGGGAGAGAGATAGAGAGGGGGAAGGGGCAGAGACATAGGGAGAGAGATAGAGAGGGGGAAGGGGCAGAGACATAGGGAGAGAGATAGAGAGGGGGAAGGGGCAGAGACATAGGGAGAGAGATAGAGAGAGGGGGAAGGGGCAGAGACATAGGGAGAGAGATAGAGAGAGGGGGGAAGGGGCAGAGACATAGGGAGAGAGATAGAGAGGGGGAAGGGGCAGAGACATAGGGAGAGAGATAGAGAGGGGGGAAGGGGCAGAGACATAGGGAGAGAGATAGAAAGGGGGGCAGAGACATAGGGAGAGAGATAGAGAGAGGGGGAAGGGGCAGAGACATAGGGAGAGAGATAGAGAGAGAGGGGGGCAGAGACATAGGGAGAGAGATAGAGAGAGGGGGGCAGAGACATAGGGAGAGAGATAGAGAGAGGGGGAGGGGAAGAGACATAGGGAGAGAGATAGAGAGAGGGGGGAAGGGGCAGAGACATAGGGAGAGAGATAGAGAGGGGGGGGCAGATACATAGGGAGAGAGATAGAGAGAGGGGGATGGGGCAGAGACATAGGGAGAGAGATAGAGAGAGGGGAAGGGGCAGAGACATAGGGAGAGAGATAGAGAGAGGGGGGAGGGGAAGAGACATAGGGAGAGAGATAGAGAGAGGGGGAAGGGGCAGAGACATAGGGAGAGAGATAGAGAGGGGGGGGCAGATACATAGGGAGAGAGATAGAGAGAGGGGGATGGGGCAGAGACATAGGGAGAGAGATAGAGAGGGGGGAAGGGGCAGAGACATAGGGAGAGAGATAGAGAGAGGGGGAATGGGCAGAGACATAGGGAGAGAGATAGAGAGGGGGAAGGGGCAGAGACATAGGGAGAGAGATAGAGAGAGGGGGGAAGGGGCAGAGACATAGGGAGAGAGATAGAGAGGGGGAAGGGGCAGAGACATAGGGAGAGAGATAGAGAGGGGGGAGGGGCAGATACATAGGGAGAGAGATAGAGAGGGGGAAGAGGCAGAGACATAGGGAGAGAGATAGAGAGGGGGGGAGACATAGGGAGAGAGATAGAGAGAGGGGGGGGGGGGCAGAGACATAGGGAGAGAGATAGAGAGGGGGAAGGGGCAGAGACATAGGGAGAGAGATAGAGAGAGGGGGGAAGGGGCAGAGACATAGGGAGAGAGATAGAGAGGGGGGAAGGGGCAGAGACATAGGGAGAGAGATAGAGAGGGGGAAGGGGCAGAACATAGGGAGAGATAGAAAGGGGGGCAGAGACATAGGGAGAGAGATAGATAGAGGGGGAAGGGGCAGAGACATAGGGAGAGAGATAGAGAGAGGGGGAGACATAGGGAGAGAGATAGAGACAGAGACATAGGGAGAGAGATAGAGAGAGGGGGGGGCAGAGACATAGGGAGAGAGATAGAGAGAGAGGGGGGCAGAGACATAGGGAGAGAGATAGAGAGAGGGGGGGGGCAGAGACATAGGGAGAGAGATAGAGAGGGGGGGCAGAGACATAGGGAGAGAGATAGAGAGGGGGGGGGGCAGAGACATAGGGAGAGAGATAGAGAGAGGGGGGCAGAGACATAGGGAGAGAGATAGAGAGAGGGGGGAGAGACATAGGGAGAGAGATAGAGAGAGAGAGACATAGGGAGAGAGATAGAGAGAGGGGGGCAGAGACATAGGGAGATAGAGAGAGAGGGCAGAGACATAGGGAGAGATAGAGGGCAGAGACATAGGGAGAGAGATAGAGAGGGGGAAGGGGCAGAGACATAGGGAGAGAGATAGAGAGGGGGAAGGGGCAGACACATAGGGAGAGAGATAGAGAGGGGGGAAGGGGCAGAGACATAGGGAGAGAGATAGAGAGAGGGGGAAGGGGGCAGAGACATAGGGAGAGAGATAGAGAGAGGGGGGGGCAGAGACATAGGGAGAGAGATAGAGAGAGGGGGGGGGGGCAGAGACATAGGGAGAGAGATAGAGAGATGGGGGGGCAGAGACATAGGGAGAGAGATAGAGAGGGGGTGAAGGGGCAGAGACATAGGGAGAGAGATAGAGAGAGGGGGGCAGAGACATAGGGAGAGAGATAGAGAGGGGGGAAGGGGCAGAGACATAGGGAGAGAGATAGAGAGGGGGAAGGGGCAGAGACATAGGGAGAGAGATAGAGAGGGGGAGGGGCAGAGACATAGGGAGAGAGATAGAGAGGGGGAAGGGGCAGAGACATAGGGAGAGAGATAGAGAGGGGGAGGGGCAGAGACATAGGGAGAGAGATAGAGAGGGGGAAGGAGGGGCAGAGATAGAGAGAGAGATAGGGGGAGGGGCAGATACATAGGGAGAGAGATAGAGAGGGGGAAGAGGCAGAGACATAGGGAGAGAGATAGAGAGGGGGAAGGGGCAGAGACATAGGGAGAGAGATAGAAAGGGGGGCCAGAGACATAGGGAGAGAGATAGAGAGGGGGGAAGGGGCAGAGACATAGGGAGAGAGATAGAGAGAGGGGGGGGGCAGAGACATAGGGAGAGAGATAGAGAGAGGGGGGGCAGAGACATAGGGAGAGAGATAGAGAGGGGGAAGGGGCAGAGACATAGGGAGAGAGATAGAGAGAGGGGGAGGGGCAGACACATAGGGAGAGAGATAGAGAGAGGGGGAGGCAGAGACATAGGGAGAGAGATAGAGAGAGGGGGGGCAGAGACATAGGGAGAGAGATAGAGAGAGGGGGGGCAGAGACATAGGGAGAGAGATAGAGAGAGGGGGGGGCAGAGACATAGGGAGAGAGATAGAGAGAGGGGGGGGCAGGAGACATAGGGAGAGAGACAGGGAGAGAGAGGGGGGGCAGAGACATAGGGAGAGAGATAGAGAGAGAGGGGGGGCAGAGACATAGGGAGAGAGATAGAGAGAGGGGGTGAAGGGGCAGAGACATAGGGAGAGAGATAGAGAGAGGGGTGAAGGGGCAGATACATAGGGAGAGAGATAGAGAGAGGGGGGGGCAGAGACATAGGGAGAGAGATAGGGAGAGGGGGTGAAGGGGCAGAGACATAGGGAGAGAGATAGAGAGAGGGGGGGCAGAGACATAGGGAGAGAGATAGAGAGGGGGGAAGGGGCAGAGACATAGGGAGAGAGATAGAGAGAGGGGGGGGCAGAGACATAGGGAGAGATAGAGAGAGGGGGGCAGAGACATAAGGAGAGATAGAGAGAGGGGGGCAGAGACATAGGGAGAGAGATAGAGAGAGGGGGGGGCAGAGACATAGGGAGAGAGATAGAGAGAGGGGGGGCAGAGACATAGGGAGAGAGATAGAGGGGGGGGACAGAGACATAGGGAGAGAGATAGAGAGAGGGGGGCAGAGACATAGGGAGAGAGATAGAGAGAGGGGGGCAGAGACATAGGGAGAGAGATAGAGAGGGGGGGAAGAGACATAGGGAGAGAGATAGAGAGAGAGGGGGCAGAGACATAGGGAGAGAGATAGAGAGAGGGGGGGGCAGAGACATAGGGAGAGAGATAGAGAGAGGGGGGGGGGGGCAGAGACATAGGGAGAGAGATAGAGAGGGGGAAGGGGCAGAGACATAGGGAGAGAGATAGAGAGAGGGGGGAAGGGGCAGACACATAGGGAGAGAGATAGAGAGGGGGGGAAGGGGCAGAGACATAGGGAGAGAGATAGAGAGATGGGGGGGGCAGAGACATAGGGAGAGAGATAGAGAGAGGGGGGGGGCAGAGACATAGGGAGAGAGATAGAGAGAGAGGGGGGCAGAGACATAGGGAGAGAGATAGAGAGAGGGGGGACAGAGACATAGGGAGAGAGATAGAGAGAGGGGGGGGGCAGAGACATAGGGAGAGAGATAGAGAGGGGGGAAGGGGCAGAGACATAGGGAGAGAGATAGAGAGAGGGGGAAGGGGCAGACACATAGGGAGAGAGATAGAGAGGGGGGAAGGGGCAGAGACATAGGGAGAGAGATAGAGAGATGGGGGGGGGCAGAGACATAGGGAGAGAGATAGAGAGAGGGGGTGAAGGGGCAGAGACATAGGGAGAGAGATAGAGAGAGGGGGGGCAGAGACATAGGGAGAGAGATAGAGAGAGGGGGAAGGGGCAGAGACATAGGGAGAGAGATAGAGAGGGGGGGGAAGGGGCAGAGACATAGGGAGAGAGATAGAGAGGGGGAAGGGGCAGAGACATAGGGAGAGAGATAGAGAGGGGGAAGGGGCAGAGACATAGGGAGAGAGATAGAGAGGGGGAGGGGCAGAGACATAGGGAGAGAGATAGAGAGGGGGGAAGGGGCAGAGACATAGGGAGAGAGATAGAGAGAGGGGGAGGGGCAGATACATAGGGAGAGAGATAGAGAGGGGGAAGAGGCAGAGACATAGGGAGAGAGATAGAGAGGGGGAAGGGGCAGAGACATAGGGAGAGAGATAGAAAGGGGGGCCAGAGACATAGGGAGAGAGATAGAGAGAGGGGGAAGGGGCAGAGACATAGGGAGAGAGATAGAGAGAGGGGGGCAGAGACATAGGGAGAGAGATAGAGAGAGGGGGGGGGCAGAGACATAGGGAGAGAGATAGAGAGGGGGGAAGGGGCAGAGACATAGGGAGAGAGATAGAGAGAGGGGGGAGGGGCAGACACATAGGGAGAGAGATAGAGAGAGGGGGAGGCAGAGACATAGGGAGAGAGATAGAGAGAGGGGGAAGGGGCAGAGACATAGGGAGAGAGATAGAGAGGGGGGGAAGGGGCAGAGACATAGGGAGAGAGATAGAGAGATGGGGGGCAGAGACATAGGGAGAGAGATAGAGAGAGGGGGTGAAGGGGCAGAGACATAGGGAGAGAGATAGAGAGAGGGGGGGGGCAGAGACATAGGGAGAGAGATAGAGAGAGGGGGGAAGGGGCAGAGACATAGGGAGAGAGATAGAGAGGGGGGAAGGGGCAGAGACATAGGGAGAGAGATAGAGAGGGGGAAGGGGCAGAGACATAGGGAGAGAGATAGAGAGGGGGAAGGGGCAGAGACATAGGGAGAGAGATAGAGAGAGGGGGAAGGGGCAGAGACATAGGGAGAGAGATAGAGGGGGGAAGGGGCAGAGACATAGGGAGAGAGATAGAGAGAGGGGGGAAGGGGCAGAGACATAGGGAGAGAGATAGAGAGAGGGGGGAAGGGGCAGAGACATAGGGAGAGAGATAGAGAGAGGGGGGCAGAGACATAGGGAGAGAGATAGAGAGAGGAGGGAAGGGGCAGAGACATAGGGAGAGAGATAGAGAGGGGGGAAGGGGCAGAGACATAGGGAGAGAGATAGAGAGGGGGGAAGGGGCAGAGACATAGGGAGAGAGATAGAGAGGGGGAAGGGGCAGAGACATAGGGAGAGAGATATAGAGAGGGGGAAGGGGCAGAGACATAGGGAGAGAGATAGAGAGAGGGGGAAGGGGCAGAGACATAGGGAGAGAGATAGAGAGGGGGGAAGGGGCAGAGACATAGGGAGAGAGATAGAGAGGGGGAAGGGGCAGAGACATAGGGAGAGAGATAGAAAGGGGGGCAGAGACATAGGGAGAGAGATAGAGAGAGGGGGGAAGGGGCAGAGACATAGGGAGAGAGATAGAGAGAGAGGGGGGCAGAGACATAGGGAGAGAGATAGAGAGAGGGGGCAGAGACATAGGGAGAGAGATAGAGAGAGGGGGAGGGGAAGAGACATAGGGAGAGAGATAGAGAGAGGGGGAAGGGGCAGAGACATAGGGAGAGAGATAGAGAGGGGGGGCAGATACATAGGGAGAGAGATAGAGAGAGGGGGGGGATGGGGCAGAGACATAGGGAGAGAGATAGAGAGGAGGGAAGGGGCAGAGACATAGGGAGAGAGATAGAGAGAGGGGGGAGGGGAAGAGACATAGGGAGAGAGATAGAGAGAGGGGGGAAGGGGCAGAGACATAGGGAGAGAGATAGAGAGGGGGGCAGATACATAGGGAGAGAGATAGAGAGAGGGGGATGGGGCAGAGACATAGGGAGAGAGATAGAGAGGGGGAAGGGGCAGAGACATAGGGAGAGAGATAGAGAGAGGGGGGAATGGGCAGAGACATAGGGAGAGAGATAGAGAGGGGGAAGGGGCAGAGACATAGGGAGAGAGATAGAGAGAGGGGGGAAGGGGCAGAGACATAGGGAGAGAGATAGAGAGGGGGAAGGGGCAGAGACATAGGGAGAGAGATAGAGAGGGGGGAGGGGCAGATACATAGGGAGAGAGATAGAGAGGGGGAAGAGGCAGAGACATAGGGAGAGAGATAGAGAGGGGGGCAGAGACATAGGGAGAGAGATAGAGAGAGGGGGGGGGCAGAGACATAGGGAGAGAGATAGAGAGAGGGGGAAGGGGCAGAGACATAGGGAGAGAGATAGAGAGAGGGGGGAAGGGGCAGAGACATAGGGAGAGAGATAGAGAGGGGGGAAGGGGCAGAGACATAGGGAGAGAGATAGAGAGGGGGAAGGGGCAGAGACATAGGGAGAGAGATAGAAAGGGGGGGGCAGAGACATAGGGAGAGAGATAGATAGAGGGGGAAGGGGCAGAGACATAGGGAGAGAGATAGAGAGAGAGGGGGGGCAGAGACATAGGGAGAGAGATAGAGAGAGGGGGAAGGGGCAGAGACATAGGGAGAGAGATAGAGAGAGGGGGGGGGGGGCAGAGACATAGGGAGAGAGATAGAGAGAGGGGGGGCAGAGACATAGAGAGAGAGATAGAGAGGGGGGGGAAGGGGCAGAGACATAGGGAGAGAGATAGAGAGAGGGGGGAGGGGCAGACACATAGGGAGAGAGATAGAGAGAGGGGGAGGCAGAGACATAGGGAGAGAGATAGAGAGAGGGGGAAGGGGCAGAGACATAGGGAGAGAGATAGAGAGGGGGAAGGGGCAGAGACATAGGGAGAGAGATAGAGAGATGGGGGGCAGAGACATAGGGAGAGAGATAGAGAGGGGGGTGAAGGGGCAGATACATAGGGAGAGATAGAGAGGGGGAAGAGGCAGAGACATAGGGAGAGAGATAGAGAGGGGGCAGATACATAGGGAGAGAGATAGAGAGAGGGGGGGGCAGAGACATAGGGAGAGAGATAGAGAGAGGGGGAAGGGGCAGAGACATAGGGAGAGAGATAGAGAGAGGGGGGAAGGGGCAGAGACATAGGGAGAGAGATAGAGAGGGGGGAAGGGTCAGAGACATAGGGAGAGAGATATAGAGGGGGAAGGGGCAGAGACATAGGGAGAGAGATAGAGAGAGGGGGGGGAAGGGGCAGAGACATAGGGAGAGAGATAGAGAGGGGGGAAGGGGCAGAGACATAGGGAGAGAGATAAAGAGGGGGAAGGGGCAGAGACATAGGGAGAGAGATAGAAAGGGGGGGGCAGAGACATAGGGAGAGAGATAGAGAGAGGGGGGGAAGGGGCAGAGACATAGGGAGAGAGATAGAGAGAGAGGGGGCAGAGACATAGGGAGAGAGATAGAGAGAGGGGGCAGAGACATAGGGAGAGAGATAGAGAGAGGGGGAGGGGAAGAGACATAGGGAGAGAGATAGAGAGAGGGGGAAGGGGCAGAGACATAGGGAGAGAGATAGAGAGGGGGATGGGGCAGAGACATAGGGAGAGAGATAGAGAGGGGGAAGGGGCAGAGACATAGGGAGAGAGATAGAGAGGGGGGAGGGGCAGATACATAGGGAGAGAGATAGAGAGGGGGAAGAGGCAGAGACATAGGGAGAGAGATAGAGAGAGGGGGGAAGGGGCAGAGACATAGGGAGAGAGATAGAGAGGGGGAAGGGGCAGAGACATAGGGAGAGAGATAGAGAGAGGGGGGAAGGGGCAGAGACATAGGGAGAGAGATAGAGAGAGGGGGGAAGGGGCAGAGACATAGGGAGAGAGATAGAGAGAGGGGGGGCAGAGACATAGGGAGAGAGATAGAGAGAGGGGGAAGGGGCAGAGACATAGGGAGAGAGATAGAGAGGGGGAAGGGGCAGAGACATAGGGAGAGAGATAGAGAGGGGGAAGGGGCAGAGACATAGGGAGAGAGATAGAGAGGGGGGAAGGGGCAGAGACATAGGGAGAGAGATAGAGAGAGGGGGAAGGGGCAGAGACATAGGGAGAGAGATAGAGAGAGGGGGGAAGGGGCAGAGACATAGGGAGAGAGATAGAGAGGGGGAAGGGGCAGAGACATAGGGAGAGAGATAGAGAGGGGGAAGGGGCAGAGACATAGGGAGAGAGATAGAAAGGGGGCAGAGACATAGGGAGAGAGATAGAGAGAGGGGGGAAGGAGCAGAGACATAGGGAGAGAGATAGAGAGAGGGGGGGGCAGAGACATAGGGAGAGAGATAGAGAGGGGGGAAGGGGCAGAGACATAGGGAGAGAGATAGAGAGAGGGGGGCAGACATAGGGAGAGAGATAGAGAGAGGGGGGGGCAGAGACATAGGGAGAGAGATAGAGAGGGGGAAGGGGCAGAGACATAGGGAGAGAGATAGAGAGAGGGGGGGGCAGAGACATAGGGAGAGAGATAGAGAGAGGGGGACGGGGCAGAGACATAGGGAGAGAGATAGAGAGGGGGGAAGGGGCAGAGACATAGGGAGAGAGATAGAGAGAGGGGGAAGGGGCAGAGACATAGGGAGAGAGATAGAGAGGGGGGGCAGAGACATAGGGAGAGAGATAGACGGGGGGAAGGGGCAGAGACATAGGGAGAGAGATAGAGAGAGGGGGGAAGGGGCAGAGACATAGGGAGAGAGATAGAGAGGGGGGCAGAGACATAGGGAGAGAGATAGAGAGAGGGGGGAAGGAGCAGAGACATAGGGAGAGAGATAGAGAGAGGGGGGGCAGAGACATAGGGAGAGAGATAGAGAGGGGGGAAGGGGCAGAGACATAGGGAGAGAGATAGAGAGAGGGGGGGGCAGACATAGGGAGAGAGATAGAGAGAGGGGGGCAGAGACATAGGGAGAGAGATAGAGAGGGGGAAGGGGCAGAGACATAGGGAGAGAGATAGAGAGAGGGGGGGCAGAGACATAGGGAGAGAGATAGAGAGAGGGGGGAAGGGGCAGAGACATAGGGAGAGAGATAGAGAGGGGGGAAGGGGCAGAGACATAGGGAGAGAGATAGAGAGAGGGGGGAAGGGGCAGAGACATAGGGAGAGAGATAGAGAGGGGGGGGGGCAGAGACATAGGGAGAGAGATAGAGAGACGGGGGGAAGGGGCAGACACATAGGGAGAGAGATAGAGAGAGGGGGAGGCAGAGACATAGGGAGAGAGATAGAGAGAGGGGGAAGGGGCAGAGACATTGGGAGAGAGATAGAGAGGGGGGGGAAGGGGCAGAGACATAGGGAGAGAGATAGAGAGATGGGGGGCAGAGACATAGGGAGAGAGATAGAGAGAGGGGTGAAGGGGCAGATACATAGGGAGAGAGATAGAGAGGGGGAAGAGGCAGAGACATAGGGAGAGAGATAGAGAGGGGGGCAGAGACATAGGGAGAGAGATAGAGAGAGGGGGGGCAGAGACATAGGGAGAGAGATAGAGAGAGGGGGGAAGGGGCAGAGACATAGGGAGAGAGATAGAGAGAGGGGGGAAGGGGCAGAGACATAGGGAGAGAGATAGAGAGGGGGGAAGGGGCAGAGACATAGGGAGAGAGATATAGAGGGGGAAGGGGCAGAGACATAGGGAGAGAGATAGAAAGAGGGGGGGAAGGGGCAGAGACATAGGGAGAGAGATAGAGAGGGGGAAGGGGCAGAGACATAGGGAGAGAGATAGAGAGGGGGAAGGGGAAGAGACATAGGGAGAGAGATAGAAAGGGGGGCAGAGACATAGGGAGAGAGATAGAGAGAGGGGGAAGGGGCAGAGACATAGGGAGCGAGATAGAGAGAGAGGGGGCAGAGACATAGGGAGAGAGATAGAGAGAGGGGGCAGAGACATAGGGAGAGAGATAGAGAGAGGGGGAGGGGAAGAGACATAGGGAGAGAGATAAGAGAGAGGGGGAAGGGGCAGAGACATAGGGAGAGAGATAGAGAGGGGGGGGGCAGATACATAGGGAGAGAGATAGAGAGAGGGGGATGGGGCAGAGACATAGGGAGAGAGATAGAGAGGGGGAAGGGGCAGAGACATAGGGAGAGAGATAGAGAGGGGGGAGGGGCAGATACATAGGGAGAGAGATAGAGAGGGGGAAGAGGCAGAGACATAGGGAGAGAGATAGAGAGAGGGGGGAAGGGGCAGAGACATAGGGAGAGAGATAGAGAGGGGGAAGGGGCAGAGACATAGGGAGAGAGATAGAGAGAGGGGGAAGGGGCAGAGACATAGGGAGAGAGATAGAGAGAGGGGGGGAAGGGGCAGAGACATAGGGAGAGAGATAGAGAGAGGGGGGGGCAGAGACATAGGGAGAGAGATAGAGAGAGGGGGGCAGAGACATAGGGAGAGAGATAGAGAGGGGGGAAGGGGCAGAGACATAGGGAGAGAGATAGAGAGGGGGAAGGGGCAGAGACATAGGGAGAGAGATAGAGAGGGGGAAGGGGCAGAGACATAGGGAGAGAGATAGAGAGAGGGGGAAGGGGCAGAGACATAGGGAGAGAGATAGAGAGAGGGGGGGGAAGGGGCAGAGACATAGGGAGAGAGATAGAGAGGGGGGAAGGGGCAGAGACATAGGGAGAGAGATAGAGAGGGGGAAGGGGCAGAGACATAGGGAGAGAGATAGAAAGGGGGCAGAGACATAGGGAGAGAGATAGAGAGAGGGGGGAAGGAGCAGAGACATAGGGAGAGAGATAGAGAGAGGGGGGGGCAGAGACATAGGGAGAGAGATAGAGAGGGGGGAAGGGGCAGAGACATAGGGAGAGAGATAGAGAGAGGGGGGGGCAGAGACATAGGGAGAGAGATAGAGAGAGGGGGGTCAGAGACATAGGGAGAGAGATAGAGAGGGGGAAGGGGCAGAGACATAGGGAGAGAGATAGAGAGAGGGGGAAGGGGCAGAGACATAGGGAGAGAGATAGAGAGGGGGAAGGGGCAGAGACATAGGGAGAGAGATATAGAGGGGGAAGGGGCAGAGACATAGGGAGAGAGATAGAAAGAGGGGGAAGGGGCAGAGACATAGGGAGAGAGATAGAGAGGGGGGAAGGGGCAGAGACATAGGGAGAGAGATAGAGAGGGGGAAGGGGCAGAGACATAGGGAGAGAGATAGAAAGGGGGGCAGAGACATAGGGAGAGAGATAGAGAGAGGGGGGCAGAGACATAGGGAGAGAGATAGAGAGAGGGGGCAGAGACATAGGGAGAGAGATAGAGAGGGGGAAGGGGCAGAGACATAGGGAGAGAGATATAGAGGGGGAAGGGGCAGAGACATAGGGAGAGAGATAGAAAGAGGGGGGAAGGGGCAGAGACATAGGGAGAGAGATAGAGAGGGGGAAGGGGCAGAGACATAGGGAGAGAGATAGAGAGGGGGAAGGGGCAGAGACATAGGGAGAGAGATAGAAAGGGGGGCAGAGACATAGGGAGAGAGATAGAGAGAGAGGGGGGCAGAGACATAGGGAGAGAGATAGAGAGAGGGGGCAGAGACATAGGGAGAGAGATAGAGAGAGGGGGGAGGGGAAGAGACATAGGGAGAGAGATAGAGAGAGGGGGGAAGGGGCAGAGACATAGGGAGAGAGATAGAGAGGGGGGGCAGAAACATAGGGAGAGAGATAGAGAGAGGGGGATGGGGCAGAGACATAGGGAGAGAGATAGAGAGGGGGAAGGGGCAGAGACATAGGGAGAGAGATAGAGAGGGGGGAGGGGCAGATACATAGGGAGAGAGATAGAGAGGGGGAAGAGGCAGAGACATAGGGAGAGAGATAGAGAGAGGGGGGGGGGGCAGAGACATAGGGAGAGAGATAGAGAGGGGGAAGGGGCAGAGACATAGGGAGAGAGATAGAGAGAGGGGGGGGGCAGAGACATAGGGAGAGAGATAGAGAGAGGGGGGGCAGAGACATAGGGAGAGAGATAGAGAGGGGGGAAGGGGCAGAGACATAGGGAGAGAGATAGAGAGAGGGGGGAAGGGGCAGAGACATAGGGAGAGAGATAGAGAGGGGGGAAGGGGCAGAGACATAGGGAGAGAGATATAGAGGGGGAAGGGGCAGAGACATAGGGAGAGAGATAGAAAGAGGGGGGAAGGGGCAGAGACATAGGGAGAGAGATAGAGAGGGGGAAGGGGCAGAGACATAGGGAGAGAGATAGAGAGGGGGAAGGGGCAGAGACATAGGGAGAGAGATAGAAAGGGGGGCAGAGACATAGGGAGAGAGATAGAGAGAGAGGGGGGGCAGAGACATAGGGAGAGAGATAGAGAGAGGGGGGGGCAGAGACATAGGGAGAGAGATAGAGAGAGGGGGAGGGGAAGAGACATAGGGAGAGAGATAGAGAGAGGGGGGAAGGGGCAGAGACATAGGGAGAGAGATAGAGAGGGGGGGCAGATACATAGGGAGAGAGATAGAGAGAGGGGGGATGGGGCAGAGACATAGGGAGAGAGATAGAGAGGGGGAAGGGGCAGAGACATAGGGAGAGAGATAGAGAGGGGGGAGGGGCAGATACATAGGGAGAGAGATAGAGAGGGGGAAGAGGCAGAGACATAGGGAGAGAGATAGAGAGAGGGGGGAAGGGGCAGAGACATAGGGAGAGAGATAGAGAGGGGGAAGGGGCAGAGACATAGGGAGAGAGATAGAGAGAGGGGGAAGGGGCAGAGACATAGGGAGAGAGATAGAGAGAGGGGGGAAGGGGCAGAGACATAGGGAGAGAGATAGAGAGAGAGGGGGGGGGCAGAGACATAGGGAGAGAGATAGAGAGAGGGGGGAAGGGGCAGAGACATAGGGAGAGAGATAGAGAGGGGGGGAAGGGGCAGAGACATAGGGAGAGAGATAGAGAGGGGGGGGAAGGGGCAGAGACATAGGGAGAGAGATAGAGAGGGGGAAGGGGCAGAGACATAGGGAGAGAGATAGAGAGAGGGGGAAGAGACATAGGGAGAGAGATAGAAAGGGGGAAGGGGCAGAGACATAGGGAGAGAGATAGAAAGGGGGCAGAGACATAGGGAGAGAGATAGAGAGAGGGGGGAAGGAGCAGAGACATAGGGAGAGAGAGAGAGAGAGGGGGGGCAGAGACATAGGGAGAGAGATAGAGAGGGGGAAGGGGCAGAGACATAGGGAGAGAGATAGAGAGAGGGGGGGGGGCAGAGACATAGGGAGAGAGATAGAGAGAGGGGGGGGCAGAGACATAGGGAGAGAGATAGAGAGGGGGAAGGGGCAGAGACATAGGGAGAGAGATAGAGAGAGGGGGGGGGCAGAGACATAGGGAGAGAGATAGAGAGAGGGGGGAAGGGGCAGAGACATAGGGAGAGAGATAGAGAGGGGGAAGGGGCAGAGACATAGGGAGAGAGATAGAGAGAGGGGGGGAAGGGGCAGAGACATAGGGAGAGAGATAGAGAGGGGGAAGGGGCAGAGACATAGGGAGAGAGATAGAAAGGGGGGCAGAGACATAGGGAGAGAGATAGAGAGAGGGGGAAGGGGCAGAGACATAGGGAGAGAGATAGAGAGAGAGGGGGGGCAGAGACATAGGGAGAGAGATAGAGAGAGGGGGGCAGAGACATAGGGAGAGAGATAGAGAGAGGGGGAGGGGAAGAGACATAGGGAGAGAGATAGAGAGAGGGGGAAGGGGCAGAGACATAGGGAGAGAGATAGAGAGGGGGGGGCAGATACATAGGGAGAGAGATAGAGAGAGGGGGGATGGGACAGAGACATAGGGAGAGAGATAGAGAGGGGGAAGGGGCAGAGACATAGGGAGAGAGATAGAGAGGGGGGGGAGGGGCAGATACATAGGGAGAGAGATAGAGAGGGGGAAGAGGCAGAGACATAGGGAGAGAGATAGAGAGGGGGAAGGGGCAGAGACATAGGGAGAGAGATAGAGAGAGGGGGAAGGGGCAGAGACATAGGGAGAGAGATAGAGAGAGGGGGGAAGGGGCAGAGACATAGGGAGAGATAGAGAGAGGGGGGAAGGGGCAGAGACATAGGGAGAGAGATAGAGAGAGGGGGGGCAGAGACATAGGGAGAGAGATAGAGAGGGGGAAGGGGCAGAGACATAGGGAGAGAGATAGAGAGAGGGGGGGGGGGGGGCAGAGACATAGGGAGAGAGATAGAGAGAGGGGGGGCAGAGACATAGGGAGAGAGATAGAGAGGGGGGAAGGGGCAGAGACATAGGGAGAGAGATAGAGAGAGGGGGGGGCAGAGACATAGGGAGAGAGATAGAGAGAGGGGGGAAGGGGCAGAGACATAGGGAGAGAGATAGAGAGGGGGAAGGGGCAGAGACATAGGGAGAGAGATAGAGAGAGGGAAGGGGCAGAGACATAGGGAGAGAGATAGAGAGGGGGGGGGGGCAGAGACATAGGGAGAGATAGAGAGAGGGGGGTAGGGGCAGAGACATAGGGAGAGAGATAGAGAGGGGGGAAGGGGCAGAGACATAGGGAGAGAGATAGAGAGGGGGGAAGGGGCAGAGACATAGGGAGAGAGATAGAGAGGGGGGAAGGGGCAGAGACATAGGGAGAGAGATAGAGAGAGGGGGGAAGGGGCAGAGACATAGGGAGAGAGATAGAGAGGGGGAAGGGGCAGAGACATAGGGAGAGAGATAGAAAGGGGGGCAGAGACATAGGGAGAGAGATAGAGAGAGGGGGAAGGGGCAGAGACATAGGGAGAGAGATAGAGAGAGGGGGCAGAGACATAGGGAGAGAGATAGAGAGGGGGAGGGGCAGATACATAGGGAGAGAGATAGAGAGAGGGGGGAAGGGGCAGAGACATAGGGAGAGAGATAGAGAGGGGGAAGAGGTAGAGACATAGGGAGAGAGATAGAGAGGGGGGCAGAGACATAGGGAGAGAGATAGAGAGGGGGGGGCATAGGGAGAGAGATAGAGGGGGGGGGGCAGAGACATAGGAAGAGAGATAGAGGGGGGGCAGTGACATAGGGAGAGAGACAGAGAGAGGGGGGCAGAGACATAGGGAGAGAGATAGAGAGAGGGGGGCAGAGACATAGGGAGAGAGATAGAGAGAGGGGGGCAGAGACATAGGGAGAGAGATAGAGAGAGGGGGCAGAGACATAGGGAGAGAGATAGAGAGAGGGGGGGCAGAGACATAGGGAGAGAGATAGAGAGGGGGAAGGGGCAGAGACATAGGGAGAGAGATAGAGAGAGGGGGGAAGGGGCAGAGACATAGGGAGAGAGATAGAGAGGGGGAGGGGCAGATACATAGGGAGAGAGATAGAGAGGGGGGAAGGGGCAGAGACATAGGGAGAGAGATACAGAGGGGGGAGGGGCAGATACATAGGGAGAGAGATAGAGAGAGGGGTGAAGGGGCAGAGACATAGGGAGAGAGATAGAGAGGGGGGAAGGGGCAGAGACATAGGAAGAGAGATATAGAGAGGGGGGAAGGGGCAGAGATATAGGGAGAGAGATAGAGAGGGGGAAGGAGCAGAGACATAGGGAGAGAGATAGTGAGAGGGGGAAGGGGCAGAGACAGGGAGAGAGAGAGAGGGGGGAAGGGGCAGAGACATAGGGAGAGAGATAGAGAGAGGGGAGGGGCAGATACATAGGGAGAGAGATAGAGAGGGGGAAGAGGCAGAGACATAGGGAGAGAGATAGAGAGGGGGAAGGGGCAGAGACATAGGGAGAGAGATAGAGAGAGGGGGAGGGGCAGATACATAGGGAGAGAGATAGAGAGGGGGAAGAGGCAGAGACATAGGGAGAGAGATAGAGAGGGGGGAAGGGGCAGACATAGGGAGAGAGATAGAGAGGGGGAAGGGGCAGAGACATATGGAGAGAGATAGAGAGGGGGAAGGGGCAGAGACATAGGGAGAGAGATAGAGAGGGGGGAGGGGCAGAGACATAGTGAGAGAGATAGAGAGGGGGCAGAGACATAGGAAGAGAGATAGAGAGGGGGGAAGGGGCAGAGACATAGGGAGAGAGATAGAGAGGGGGGAAGGGGCAGAGACATGGGGAGAGAGATAGAGAGGGGGGGAAGGGGCAGAGACATGAAGAGAGGGAAACAGAGTGGAAATGGACAGAAGGGTGGGAAAATGGGAAGAGAGGGAGGAGAGGAGAGAGAAGAGAAAATATGTCAAGTTTGTAAACAAAACTGAATAGAGAACAAAATAAAAGTTTAAAAAGTAGTTTTAAACTGACAAGGAGTTAAATCTAGAATCCGCAAATAATAACAATGCCGTCACCCCTTCTGTTTTGGTAAAAAGGGGGCCTAGAGAGGGCTGGGCCTATGGAGGGCTGGGCCTAGAGAAATTGAACCACTCTCATATTCATAGACAGCCCTATGGATGCATCCATTTTTATTGACCATCCATTTCATCAAAATTATAGTTTAACCATGTTTTAAGGGTATACAGTGTTTGTTTAAGTTGTTTACAAACAGAGTAAAAAAAGCTTCTATTTTGGTTTCTGATGGGGTACGACTATTAAACATAGCTCATGAGGCATTTATGAGTTATATTTTTCAAGAATCAATTGGTATATATCATTAATTTATAAGTCAAAACATTTATGTAGCAACTAAGGATTCTAGCTTTGAAAAGCAAGTTAAAGCAAAAGCACAGCATGTGAGAGAGGACTACGCCACAAACCATGAGTAAGAACTGGGGGTTAAACGGTTGTGAATGGGACGCGTGTTTATCTGGGAGGTGGGTTAGAAGGGAAAGAACAAACAGGAGAAGTGAGGAGGAGGGATAAGTCCTGCTATGTTTCAGTAAAGCACTCTGCATCGCCTGAGGCCTAGTAGGGGTTTGTTGCAGCCTAGCTGTGTAGTGTTGCAACACAGGTGTCTGTGGGTGTCAGTAAAAGCAGGCAGTTTCAGCGAGCTAAGACCTGCTATGGTACAGGAACGCTGCTGTACCAGTTAAGGCCAAACTATATAGAAACAGACTGCATCCACACACACGGACAAAGACCATCCATCTACATACTGTACCCATCACTGTAGTAGGATAGACCATCCATCTACATACTGTACCCATCACTGTAGCAGGATAGACCATCCATCTACATACTGTACCCATCACTGTAGCAGGATAGACCATCCATCTACATACTATACCCATCACTGTAGTAGGAGAGACCATCCATCTACATACTGTACCCATCACTGTAGTAGGATAGACCATCCATCTACATACTGTACCCATCACTGTAGTAGGAGAGACCATCCATCTACATACTGTACCCATCACTGTAGTAGGAGAGACCATCCATCTACATACTGTACCCATCACTGTAGTAGGATAGACCATCCATCTACATACTGTACCCATCACTGTAGCAGGATAGACCATCCATCTACATACTGTACCCATCACTGTAGTAGGATAGACCATCCATCTACATACTGTACATATCACTGTAGTAGGATAGACCATCCATCTACATACGGTACCCATCACCGTAGCAGGATAGACCATCCATCTACATACTGTACCCATCACTGTAGTAGGATAGACCATCCATCTACATACTGTACCCATCACTGTAGTAGGATAGACCATCCATCTACATACTGTACCCATCACTGTAGCAGGATAGACGGTCCATCTACATACTGTACCCATCACTGTAGTAGGATAGACCGTCCATCTACATACTGTACCCATCACTGTAGTAGGATAGACCATCCATCTACATACTGTACCCATCACTGTAGTAGGATAGACCGTCCATCTACATACTGTAGCCATCACTGTAGTAGGATAGACCGTCCATCTACATACTGTAGCCATCACTGTAGCAGGATAGACTGTCCATCTATATACTGTACCCATCACTGTAGTAGGATAGACCATCCATCTACATACTGTACCCATCACTGTAGTAGGATAGACCATCCATCTACATACTGTACCCATCACTGTAGTAGGATAGACCATCCATCTACATACTGTACCCATCACTGTAGCAGGATAGACCATCCATCTACATAGTTTACCCAACACTGTAGTAGGATAGACCATCCATCTACATACTGTACCCATCACTGTAGTAGGATAGACCATCCATCTACATACTGTACCCATCACTGTAGCAGGATAGACCATCCATCTACATACTGTACCCATCACTGTAGTAGGATAGACCATCCATCTACATACTGTACCCATCACTGTAGCAGGATAGCCTTTGTCCATAGCGGAGGCAGCCTGTTGTAACACTGAGATAGCAAACTCATAGTGTCACTCACAGCTTCGGTGTAGAAGTTTAATTCTAACAGATTAAAAATTGGAAAACAATTGTGCGATGTCTGTCATCATCACAAAAAACTTACTGTAAAAAACAAACTCTGGGCATGTTCATTTACATTACATTTAAGTAATTTAGCAGACACTCTTAACCAGAGCGACTTACAGATTGGTGCATTCACCTTATGACATCCAGTGGAAACATCCATGTTCAAAAAGAAGTGTTCGTTTGGGTGGTCCTCGCAGACAATACCCTCTTCACATACCCTCTCAGACAGACAATACCCTCTTCACATACCCTCTCAGACAGACAATACCCCCTTCACATACCCTCTCAGACAGACAATACCCTCCTCACATACCCTCTCAGACAGACAATACCCTCTTTACATACCCTCTCAGACAGACAATACCCTCTTTACATACCCTCTCAGACAGACAATACCCTCTTCACATACCCTCTCAGACAGACAATACCCTCTTCACATACCCTCTCAGACAGACAATACCCCCTTCACATACTCTCTCAGACAGACAATACCCTCCTCACATACCCTCTCAGACAGACAATACCCTCTTTACATACCCTCTCAGACAGACAATACCCTCTTTACATACCCTCTCAGACAGACAATACCCTCTTCACATACCCTCTCAGACAGACAATACCCTCTTCACATACCCTCTCAGAGAGACAATACCCTCTTCACATACCCTCTCAGACAGACAATACCCTCTTCACATACCCTCTCAGACAGACAATACCCTCTTCACATACCCTCTCAGACAGACAATACCCTCTTCACATACCCTCTCAGACAGACAATACCCTCTTCACATACCCTCTCAGACAGACAATACCCTCTTCACATACCCTCTCAGACAGACAATACCCTCTTTACATACCCTCTCAGACAGACAATACCCCCTTCACATACCTTCTCAGACAGACAATACCCTCTTCACATACCCTCTCAGACAGACAACAACCTCTTCCAATACCTTCTCAGACAGACAGTGGAGAGTTCTAGTTAGAAGGAGTGAATCTTTTCTGCTGCAGAGTGAACACTCACGAACAGTTCTGACCAACAGCTGGCTTGTTCTTCTATTTTCTTAATTTTGCCTGCTGAAAACATCTAGACGTCAAATTCCTATTAAGTGTACTGTCAGATTTATGTGATTGTGAGAAACAAAAAGGCTCCTGTTTGGGACATGTTTGAGTTTGCTGTCTCAGCTGTGCGTGGCAGTGCCAGTGTGAGTGCCTGATGCCTGGTGAATGATGGGGTACCTGGGATGGCAGCGGGTTCTGGAGAGGTTCTGATGGTCAGGGTTCCAGGTTGGGACTTCCCCTGCTGGTTCTCTGCCACCACAAACACATCGTACTCCGTGTTCCACTCCAGTCCGCTCAGAACCACATACTCACTGCCACTGGGCAGCCGGATCTCTGGCTTCCAGTCGGCCTGATGCTTCTAAAGGACACACAAAATAGGCCAAGGTCAACTTAATGATCCACTGGTTTATAGCGAACTAGGTATTGTGAGTACTCACTGGTTTATAGCGGACTAGGTAGTAGCAGTACTCACTGGTTTATAGCGGACTTAGTAGTGTGAATACTCACTGGTTTATAGCGGACTAGGTAGTAGCAGTACTCACTGGTTTATAGCGGACTAGGTAGTGTGAATACTCACTGGTTTATAGTGTACTAGGTAGTGTGAATACTCACTGGTTTGTAGCGGACTAGGTAGTGTGAATACTCACTGGTTTATAGCGGACTAGGTAGTGTGAATACTCAATGGTTTATAGAGGACTAGGGAGTAGCAGTACTCGCTGGTTTATAGCGGACTAGGGAGTAGCAGTACTCACTGGTTTATAGCAGACTAGGTAGTGTGAATACTCACTGGTTTATAGCGGACTAGGTAGTAGCAGTACTCACTGGTTTGTAGCGGACTAGGTAGTGTGAATACTCACTGGTTTATAGCGGACTAGGTAGTGTGAATACTCACTGGTTTATAGAGGACTAGGGAGTAGCAGTACTCGCTGGTTTATAGCGGACTAGGGAGTAGCAGTACTCACTGGTTTATAGCGGACTAGGTAGTGTGAATACTCACTGGTTTATAGCGGACTAGGTAGTGTGTGATGGGTGAGCCTCCATCGTCCTGCTTGAGCCAGTTGACTTTGAGGGAGTTGCCTTTTGTTTGGAGTGTTCCCTCCAGCTTAGGCGGTTCAGGTTCACCTAAACAGACACATCGGAGATATCAAGGTTAGTTAGTGAGCTGAAGCAGTCATTCAGAAGATGTAGAATGTGTTACGGCTGGTCAGCAGCTGCTGTGAAACCTTTAACCGGCTTCTCCTAAACCTGTTTCAAAGATGTGGAGAAAGCTGTTAATATTCTGTATGCTAGTGTTCTCCAGATGGCACCATTCCTCCATACTGTTGTGCTAGAGGCACTTGTCTGCCTCTCCAACTAAAAGCCCTCATGAACAAGCTGTTAGACTACTGTGGAGTGCTAAAATGAAAGTAGTATTTAAACAGCAATTACACATGATTGGATCGGACCCAGCCACTAGAGGGGGGTGTTTGGGCACAGTAAACTACTTGAGACAAATGACAGTTAGCACAAAAAAGTTATTACAATGCGATAAATCAGTGAAATTGTTAGAATAAATCCCAAGTTATATTAGATCAGCCAGGGAAGGAACACTTCCTTGCTAAAGGACTGTAAGAGTTCCAGGGAGCTCCGATCAGTCCAGAGAAAGTGACTGGCTACATATGATGGGTTAACAAGACAGAAAATACATGGAAATAAATGGGAAATGTTTGAATTTGTACATTTAGTATTTATGTTATGAATGACTCTCCAGTAAAATTGAGAATCCTCTTGTGGGACTGAAAAGTTACCTTCTGCGGAGTTGACGACATCATCAGCACCATGCAAGCCACATGATGACAGTCACATGAAACGCACGCGTGTGATTGGTTGAAAGGAAAGTGGAAACATGAAAGATATAAAAATAGACAATGTAAACATGGACAGGAAAAACACAGTTATAAAGACTTGAAGACAAAATTAAACAAAACAGAAACTGAAGAGTAACACAAAACAACAGTGAACTTTTGACAACACTGAATAGACAAGCAGGGACAAATGACAGGCTTTCCTCTGAGAGAAACTATGACCTGCTACTGCAGCTTATGTTCTAGATTTATATAAATAAAATACATTTCAAAATATGGTACTAAATGGAAAAGGCTACATCCCAAACCATCCTTCTCCTGAAAGACAAAATGATTGACAACAGAGGAAACGCCGAAGACATACTGGAAATACTGACAGAAAACAGCAGCATTGAAAAAGGAGACAGAAATACAGACGTATTCCTAATACTACTTAGTATTGCCAATACTGATGGACACTGTTGTATCAGTTGTACATGTACAACCAACCCATGACATAACAGTAAATGACATCAGTAAATGACCATAGCTTCTTACTGTAGGTACTGTTCAGTAAGAAGAGCAGCAGGTAATAGGGGGTGTTCTAGGCTATTTGTCTTGGTATAACAGTGTTTAAGTCACATGCTAACTACTCCTAATAACCATCTACTCCCCAATAACCACATAACAAACCTGAGTCCTCAGTGGAAAAATGAAAAATGCCATCTAAGAAATCATATAAAATAAGAGATATCAGGCAAAAACAAAGGCTTTACACATAGCTAGTAATTCTGTACAAATCTGTTATCTGCAATATACTATTCCTGCCGATGAAAGGTATTCAACTATTTAGGATAGATTGATAAGAGAACAGAAAGGAAAATAAACATAAAGAAATATTTCATGACTGCCAAATCTCAACGGAAAAGATGCGGAAGGCAGAGCGACCATAAGCCACAGTAAATCCAATGACTGTATACATAGAACACTGGAGCAAGACTGTTTTGAAAACAAGTTCAAAGTTCAAACTAATACTCGGAGTGAGTGTGTATAATGATGAGGCACTTACTTGCGTAAGAATAACCTGAGCGGTCCAACAGAAAAACAGACGAGAAAAATGAATGAACAAAAAACTACACAACAAGAGTATGACACAAGAGAAAAAAGAAAGAAATGAAACTAGCCAGGCTTTTTGATAGCAGCATCAAACAGCCAATAATAATCAGAATGTCCTCGGATACCAAACTATCAGTTCAACTCCACACATGCATAACATTCCTGAGTTAGTAAGGGGCAGACATTCCACTTCCAGTCACACGACAAATCAAATCACATTTGCAACCAGTAGGGGGCACTCAATGGTAAAGAGCGAGAGAGCAGGAGAGAGTGAGGGAGAGAGTTAAAACAAGGGTTGTCATCATCCTAGCAGTGACAATTCAAGACAATTGTGCAGCACAAGCCTTGTCATAGATTTTCAAGCACAGCATAGGGCAAATATGTCTGATCTAAAGGTTGTAAGCCAGTGCTGACCAATATGTCTATGGTGGAGCTGGCAAACAGGCTGTACAAACATGGATGTATGTATTGATTCATTCTAATGGGAGGTGCAATGGGTGGTGGCAAGGTGAGGTAAAAGGGGTGTTGTGGAAGTGAGAAAAGAGGTGTGAAGTGTGTGTGTGTGTGTGTGTGTGTGTGTGTGTGTGTGTGTGTGTGTGTGTGTGTGTGTGTGTGTGTGTGTGTGTGTGTGTGTGTGTGTGTGTGTGTGTGTGTGTGTGTGTGTGTGTGTGTGTGTGTGTGTGTGTGTGTGTGTGTGTGTGTGTGTGTGTGTGTGTGTGACTTACGGACAGGCTCTGTCTTGAAGACCACAACGGGGCTAGTTTCACCCTCTCCCTTGCCATTGATGGCTGACATCTTCACCTCATAGTTGGTCTCAGGCTTCAGGCCTGTGATGGTTATTTCACTCAGAGCTCCTGAGGATACAATTGAGAAGTACAAATACTGACACATCCACAACAGACTCTGCATTCAGACAGAAATTGTCAGAGACGCCAGTCACCCAAGTCATAGACTGTTTTCTCTGCTACTGCACGGCAAACGGTACCGGAGCGCCAAGTCTAGAACCAAAAGGCTCCTTAACAGCCTCTACCTCCAAGCCATAAGACTACTGAACAATTAATCAAATGTCTACCGGACTATTTACATTGATCGCCTCCATTTGTTTTGTACACTGCTGCTACTCGCTGTTTATTATCTATACATAGTCACTTCACCCCTACCAACATGTACAAATGACCTCGACTAACCTGTACCCCCGCACATTGACTCGGTATCAGTACACCCCTGTATTTATCCTCGTAATTGTTGTTTTATTGTGTTACTTTTTACTATTTTTTTTACTTTAGTTTATTTGGTAAATATTTTCTTCGCTTTTCTTGAACTGCACTGTTGGTTAAGGGCTTGTAAGTAAGCATTTCACAGTAAGGTATACATTTGTTGTATTCGGCGAATGTGACAAATAACGTTTGATTTGACAAGTAACAAGGATGCAATTATTACAGACAACATTTTATTTTATTCTCATTTGAGGGTAAATAAAACCAGCTGAATTATTATATTGGATGGATGTTTCATTAAAAAAGGCCAATGATTGAGAAAAATAAACACATTTCATTTTGTTATCCCCTCACATACTCTCTTTATCCTTGTCGCCCCCCGCCCTGCCCCTGTACTCACCTCCTTGGACGTCATAGACCCTCTGCACCCAGCTGCCCCTGCCCACAGTCTTCCATTCAGCCCGGTACCGGAGGACGGGTACACCCCCGGTGGCGTCAGGCTCCTGGATCTCCACCCTGGCTGAGCTGGAGAACGGCTCCACCCCCCCGAGGGACGGGGCTGACGGGACATCTAGAGAGGAGAGGAATCACACATAAAGGTACTCATTTAAGAACTACAGTATATTTCATTTGATGCCGACATTAAATATTAGATTCACAATATAGAAGCATGATGATTTTGGATAATTAGCTACAGATTGTGATTATGACTGACCAGCCTGAATGAGGAGAAACTCCTTGGATTCTGTGCCCATCTCATTGGCAGCAGTACAGTTGTAGCTCCCGAAGTCATTCTCAGACTCTGGAGTGACCTGGAACAGAGGAGAGAATTGATGCATGAAAGAAACTCAGGGCAGCAAAGCATTACAAACATAAGGTGACTAGATGCTTGAGTCAGTTTGTTCCACTGTTGTTTTTCCATTAGAGATGCCTATTTTAGTCCTCTGTCTCTGTGCTTCCCTCTACTGAATAATGAAAACACACTCAGTCTCCCCACAGTGGAACTGGGGGAGAACCCTGCAAATACTAGCTGTCACACATTAAATCTTTATGACATGTGGAGTGTTCTTAATTTAGTGTGTGTATTCGTGTGTGTCTGTGTGCTCAGGCATGTGTGTGTATATCTGCGGGTCTCTACCTCCAGGTAGCTGGCTGTGGGGCTCTGGAAAACCTTGGCTTTGGTGATGTTAGCGTTGGGAAGCTGAAACCCGTCCCTCAGCCAGAGCATGGACACGTCACTGGGGTGGGCCAGGACCTCACAGCTGATGTTAGCTGCATTCCCCTCCCAGGTATACACTGTCACTGAGCCCTGGATCTTAGGAGCATCTATGGAGGAATGAGCCAGCAACGTGAATAAGAGATTTCTGTCTTTTCTCTTAAATATTTAAAAGAGTGGGCTTTGGCACAAACATTAGAAGCTGCAGGCAGTATGCCAGCCAGGCCTGACTAAGACTTTAAGCACTGGAGACAGTGGTTGTGTCCTTATTCCCTATATAGTGCACTACTTTTGGGAACCTATGGGCCCTGGCAAAAGTAGTGCACTATAGGGTGTAGGGCTCTGGTCAAAAGTAGTGCACTATAGGGTGTAGGGCTCAGGTCAAAAGTAGTGCACTATAGGGAACAGGATGCCATTTCAGATGCAGCCCTGTGACATGAAGAGCTCTTACAGCGGACTTCCAGGTAGGCGGGTTGAGAATCCACTCCGATGGCGTTGCGTGCAGAGCAGAGGTACTGGCCAGCGTCGGTGAACTTGGCGTACTTCAGCGTGAGGGAGGACACACGAGCATCACTCCTCACTACGACGTTCCCATCCAGACTCTATAGGGCAGGACATCACAGGGTAGCAAGCAACAAAAGGACCTCTGTCTGCAGTACATCAATGTTAAGCTCCTATCCTATTGTGATCCATGCATTATTGAGAACCCATACATTATAACTCTCTGTAGTTATATCATAGTAATATTGAACTCTGAGCCTGGAGACAAACCATTGTAGCATTGAGTGCTTTTCCTATGGCTGTAACAGCAAAATGTGATGACACTACACACTTAAGAGAAACAGAGATACAGTAGAGTAAAGATCAAAACCCTCTGTATTGTACAGTAGAGATGTGTACAGTAGCAGAGCACATCACTAATGGTAGAAGAAGCAGTATGGATGGAGCCATCAAGAGTTTTTCACACAATGGCTGTAGAGTAAGGAGGCTGAAATCAGTTACAGCAGGCTATTTAGGTCTGAGCCTGTTAAACGCTACTGGTGTATTGTAGTGGTTCCTGTGGACAGGATAACATGCCTAGCTTGCATTTTTACACACAGCCTGCTGTGTGGTTCACTTTATCGTGTGAAATTCAGTGTTGAATTGTTCAGTATTGAATTATTTGTGTACTTTCCCAACAGCAACATACTGTCTGATGTACAGTTTATACATCTACTGTATACATATTACAGGGGAGGCATTCTAGACCACAAGTTGATCCATGAAATGAATGTACAGTACATCAACTCATTGAGGTGCTTCTATTCCATATAAATTAACTAGCTACCTAGTCAGTGGAGTGCCAACTGTGAATGGTCTCTGTAATTCTAAACTAGAGCTGACTAAATGAAATGGTGGTTAAGACTCCAGCTTCAGAAGTAGAACCAACGCATGTGACACAGAGAAGAGGACAAGAACACAGTGTGCCAATACATTCAAGACCTTGCCAATTAAAACTATAGCAGAAACCCTGCTAATAGCTAACAGGATTGACGTTTGTCTCAAGATACACTACCTGACTTCATTAACACCAGATTCACAAGGTCTAAATAAACAGCCATGTACGTAACCTTTAGCGTTGGGGTCGGCTACTCTTGTTGTTGACACTGAACAGTCTGGGTCGGCTACTCTTGTTGTTGACACTGAACAGTCTGGGTCGGCTACTCTTGTTGTTGACACTGAACAGTCTGGGTCGGCTACTCTTGTTGTTGACACTGAACAGTCTGGGTCGGCTACTCTTGTTGTTGACACTGAACAGTCTGGGTCGGCTACTCTTGTTGTTGTTGACACTGAACAGTCTGGGTCGGCTACTCTTGTTGTTGACACTGAACAGTCTGGGTCTGGAACTCTTGTTGTTGACACTGAACAGTCTGGTTCGGCTACTCTTGTTGTTGACACTGAACAGTCTGGGTCGGCTACTCTTGTTGTTGACACTGAACAGTCTGGGTCGGCTACTCTTGTTGTTGTTGACACTGAACAGTCTGGGTCGGCTACTCTTGTTGTTGTTGACACTGAACAGTCTGGGTCGGCTACTCTTGTTGTTGACACTGAACAGTCTGGGTCGGCTACTCTTGTTGTTGACACTGAACAGTCTGGGTCGGCTACTCTTGTTATTGACACTGAACAGTCTGGGTCGGCTACTCTTGTTGTTGACACTGAAAAGTCTGGGTCGGCTACTCTTGTTGTTGACACTGAACAGTCTGGGTCGGCTACTCTTGTTGTTGACACTGAACAGTCTGGGTCTGCTACTCTTGTTGTTGACACTGAACAGTCTGGGTCTGCTACTCTTGATGTTGTTGTTGACACTGAACAGTCTGGGTCGGGAACTCTTGTTGTTGTTGACACTGAACAGTCTGGGTCGGCTACTCTTGTTGTTGACACTGAACAGTCTGGGTCTGCTACTCTTGTTGTTGACACTGAACAGTCTGGGTCTGCTACTCTTGATGTTGTTGTTGACACTGAACAGTCTGGGTCGGGAACTCTTGTTGTTGTTGACACTGAACAGTCTGGGTCTGCTACTCTTGATGTTGTTGACACTGAACAGTCTGGGTCTGCTACTCTTGTTGTTGTTGACACTGAACAGTCTGGGTCGGCTACTCTTGTTGTTGTTGACACTGAACAGTCTGGGTCTGCTACTCTTGTTGTTGTTGACACTGAACAGTCTGGATCTGCTACTCTCACGCCAGTCCAAACCACTGTTAACTCATGTTAGGTGTCGTAGAAGAGCTGGACTCCTAGCGACCATTTTATTTTGCATGGCTTTGAAGTTCAACACCCACACATTGTATGTGAACTATCCCATGAATGCCTCTGTGTTGTTCAATTAGCTACAGTAGGGACCAGTCTGGGGGACAAACTAACTAAGGCAGTGGCTCAAAAGGCACCCTATTCCCTACATAGTGAACTACTTTTGACCAGAGCCCTATAGGCACTAGTCAAAAATAGTCTACTATATGTGATTTGGGAAACTAACTAAGAGAAGAATAGTGCTCATTAGTTCTGTATTCAAATTGAACAGAAGCAGCATGTCTGGGGCATTAAGTATGCCTGAGGAAATGCTTACATAACACAGGCAAGGCAGTCAGTCCGCTTTTCATTCCATCCCCACCCGCCTCCTCCACCTCCTCCCTCCATCCCCCACCTTCTCCTCCTCCCTCCATCCCCCACCTTCTCCTCCTCCCTCCATCCCCCACCTTCTCCTCCTCCCTCCATCCCCCACCTTCTCCAAACACTGACAAGGATAATTACATCAGAGCTGAAAGGGTGGCCAGAGAGTGTGACAGTGTCCCACCAGCCTTGTGCTGCTCTCACATATGCCACCCCTTATGTACAGGCAGATCTTATTGTGGTTCTTGGTGAAGCGATGTAGTCCACGTGCCAGGTACATTAATAAGATATTGGTGTAGTGTAGATAGAACATTTCCTTTTTGGGTTGTACTGTGAGGTCAAAGAGGGTCAACAACAACGCATCATCATGGCCAAAGACTGGACAACCACATGGCAGACCAGACCATGATACACAATCTCAATCTGTGTCCAAAGGGAGAGCATCCATTTCTGTTCCTTTGCAACACGAGAACATAGATTCATTAAAGTTTCAGAACTATGGTTTTCAACAACAGAGAGTTTATTAATAATGCAGGGTGGTGTTGCCTATTGGAAACATCAAGCAATTTTAGCTCAGCTCGATCATTGGTGTACCCTAGATCTTATTCCCTGGAAAGAATGGGAACAAACATCCTTCAACAGTTGTCTGATACCTGGCCACAGGTATCAAGGACAATTTTTCAGGCTGAGTGAAGCCATACGAATAAACCAAAGAGGACTGATAAGAGTTTCTCCATCAGTTTCCATGACTACGGCAACAATAGAAAACAGTGTTGAAGAGAAGTGTAAAGCAGAAAATCAATATGGTGAAAGAGGATACATGGCATTTGGTAGATTGTGATGGGTATTGGGTATAGTATAGAAGCTATACCTTGTGTTGTTCGGGCCGAGTCCAAGAGGCCTGTAGAGGACACAGACAGAATAAAACAACAAAAAGCAAAGCAATCCATAGACAGGAATCCTCATCCAGTACCTCACAGCTAGGACAAACAACACTAGACGAGCATGCAACTCAACAACACTGCCCATATACCCGAACGTTTACCTGCTGTAGTCCAGTGAAAAGGGTTACAACAATTAGACTCATCAACCTTCACACTCCTCAGTTGTATTAAACTACTCAGCATCAAACCAGAAAAAGCTTAGCCAGAGGGCTAAAATGGTGTAATGACATCATTTCAACCAGTTTAGCCTGCTGGGTACATGTTCATGTGTAAATAATATACACTACATTGGAACTAGCATGGAGGGATGCTGGAAGAAAAGAAATCATACAACACTTCTCCAAATATCATCTTCAAAATCGAATTATTAAGAATTGTTTTCATGATTATCAATCATGATGAATCCACATTTAATATGAAGTTATATAATCAACACAAAACTTAACACACAATTCAGCACGACAAGACATAATCAAACGTGATTAAAAAAGTATTTACTGATTCAAGGATTTATTTTCTCTGAATTCTGCCATTCAGGTACTGTATTAGAACATGCTTTATGGGTTTCCTAATGTTAAGGAGAAACAAGAGGCATGAAGGAGAGATGATTGATAATGGACGACGGCGTAGTGATGAATGGAAAGGAGCATGGAAGCCAGACGACAAGCAAAATGGTAAACAGCTTTCCATCAGACGTAGAAAACAACCAAGTGTCCCATCTGCTGAAACGTACTGCAGGCAAAAAGGCCCAGAACTCAATTCATTATTAATACAGTCAATCTTAACATTCCTTCCAGACCATCCTCTCTCGTTTAGAGCTGGACGCCTTCCAATCACTCACAGATGAGTGAATAATGAGTGAATTCATCTGGCTTCTATCTTTAATATGGGCTAGTCTATACCACTGTAGACCCACTGCCTGTCATAGAGAAACACAACACACACATCAAGAGACTAGTTAACACTGGGAAAGCTTTACTCACACTGCAGGGCAGAACCACACACATGAATAAACCAGACCAACAATACAGTATGTCAAGTTAAAGACACTGAGTGAAGACTCATCCTAAGTAGGGAGGGTCCAGATGAACATCTTTGCATGTACTGTATATTGAGCCATGGTATGTAGCTAATGTAGATATTGAGTGTGTTGGTAATATGATATCACTATTCTTTACTGTCCACTGGGGTGTGGCGAGACAGGAGAGACACACACAGCAAGACAGGCCCATTTAACACCTACGTCAGAAAAACAGTTTGGCTCCAGACCCCACAGCGCAGAGGAGGAGCTGCTGCTCAATTAGCTCCGTTATACCGGTGCTGCTGCTCATTATTACAGGATGCATAACTAACAGCACCCCTGGTCGTGGCTGGTCTGACACAGAACTGTGAGGTATGGAATTGAGTTGACACATATCACTGTCAGACCCATGTTTTATGTTTGTTTAAACAATGGGACATGGACCAAAAGCAAATTACTAGCTGATGGTGAGAGCTGTAAACACCATGGCATCTAATCAGTTTAGTGCAAACCAGCACTAAATAACATCCCCCCCAGACAAATCTCATTTCCAAGCAGCGCTCCTCATCCCCTGGGTAAGCAGTGAGCAGCGAGCGTCTCTCTCTCAGCTGTGATGTATGATCACATCACTGAAGGTGGGGGAGGGGGGAGGAAGAGAGGCACTGTTGTAGAGGAGATTCTACAGAAGAAACACTCACATAACTATCTCACCCGGGACCACACAAAAGGCATCCTCTCTATAGTCATAAACAGCCCTACAGTAGGGTATGGTTACAGGACTGGGCTGGGGAAGTGTTTTTTTCCCATCCTGACTGGGATCAGTTAGGAAGCTCTCCATCATTTATCCTGGCTAGCAGCATTCCAACTGTCATACCATAAGAACAAACTGCCATTCAATGTTCAGAGAACCACATTGTACCACCCCTGAGCAGACAGGCACATAAATGAGCGTTGCGTTAGAAGTGTAGCTAGAGAACAACAGCCTCTCTACAGTCTCACCCTACTGTACCAGTGCTTAGTAAAGCAAGCCCTTGGATTGAAAGCATTCTTCTTTTTCAACAACGCTCCCTCAACCAATCATGTTGTAGTGCAGCAGCCAACAGCAACTAACAGCACCACATGATTGAGCTCTCTGATCATTCAGAACCTTTCACCTTCTATTGGCTTTTCCCAAGAGTTAATAGCTACTTTCCTACTCTCTTTACATCTCTCAGCTATCTGAATACTAGACCGATCTCATTGTGTTTCCATGGAGCGCATTATCATAAATTAGGCAGCTCCAGTAAGATTTAATACACAGTAATCTGAAATATTCAATATCTGGTCATCTGTACCAAGTTTGAGCTCTAATGAGCTTTGAAGAAACACATTTTCAAGTGAGTTTGCTCCTCCTTTCCAGAGCCTGAATGTTCTCAGATAATTGCAGCTTGCAAACTTTGCAAATCAAGTATAATGTTTCATATATTGTATATTCATATAACCCAACCTTTCAGTTTGAGAGATAATATCCAAATCATGCATAAACACTTCAATTACATTTGAGCTATTAACAAGTGTTACAACAAGTGCCTTCAAATAAGGGGGCTGAAACAACGACGTAATTACAAAACAAATATGAGTATGAGAGCACTAGAATAGAACAGTAAGTTGGGTTAAACCTGTTTATGTAATGGCTAAAACATACAGTATCTTCTTGGAAGACAATGTTACCATGGCATGTGTGACCCACATTTAGGCTATTCTATGGGTTCAAACCTTTTGCCAATCTGATCATCTCAATGTCTATGTAGATATACAAATGTGACAATGTGAATTTGTCTGCCATCACTATCGTACATGTGTAAGGAGAGAATATGCTGTGTAGAATCAAAAATAAAACATATTCTTCATAAAGTAAAGCCTCTTAGGCTAAAGTTATTAGTCATTACATACATTACCTAAGACAACAGTCAGACTGGAGTGGATTAGTGGAAGCTATCTGAGGGAATAATACACTTTAATGCCGTGTCAACAGGGATCATGGTAATCCAGCACCTCTTTACACCATGTCTATGAGTACAACAGTTAGCAGACTGCAATGTAAAGGAACGTTAAAGCACCGAGAGAGGTGGCAAAGATATATGTAGCATGACACACTAGTGAGTAGCACACCACAGCATGCACATGCACACACACTTGTAACACAGACACGATTCTCACAAATATCCCTCAACACCAATTCCACATAGGAAAAACAAAACCACAATTGTCATGCTGATAGCCAATAAGCAAAGACAACAACACTGATTAAAATAATAGGCCTATATGAACTATTCACCATAATAGCTGGACAGATGACTGTGGCACATATTTCATGTGAGAGTTGATTATTAGCTTCCCCTTTCACCTGTCTACCAACCTATTTGAACCACCGCCGCTATGATAAGTGTTGCTAGCACGGCAGAGATGAGGGCCAGCCAGGTTCGAAAACAATTAGCAGCCATTTTCCAAATCACGCTATCCTGGCTTCTTGTAAAGAAGACATTCCCTCCGGGTCATTGCCCACGAGACCCACAATGCCAGGCCACAGCTGTGAAGGCCACACCATAATGCTCCTGTTCCTAATGATCATTCAATGCAGGCTGCTAATCATTTCTTCACCCACCACCATGGAGAGATGGCTATACCAGTACAACACAGGTGCAAACTCAGGCATTTTGCTTTTGGCTTCAACCTTGACAGAATGATTGATGACAGATATGCAATGAGACAGATCGTCTACATGAGAGGACAGAGAGGGACACAGACTGAGCAGCAGTATGGCACGGAGCTGCCCCGATGCATAGAGACGGAGATGATCGGACCGGGAATGGCAACACAGAAATGAGGAGGTTCTCTTTTTTAAGGTCATTACGGTAACCGTTTTCTCTTTTGACCTCAGTTGACAAGGCAGAGGAAACCCCCAAAGTTCAAACACCCAGAACCACTCTTTTATGTAAGGACCAGTGCAACGAAAAAGTCAGGCTATATTTGGAAAACATGCCATTTTTGAATCGATTTCATAAACCCTGATAATATCATAGCTTGAGGATTTTCAAGGAATATTGCCTGAAGAGCAGACAAGAAAATTCGATAAAAATACTTATTTGATCCTATCAGGGTTTTTGTGGAATCTCATACCCCATACGCAATTTGTTCTATCAACTGATTTTGTTCCATTTCTGTGCCACACTGATTTCATACCTGATAGATCCTGTTTAGATGTGCCTGCAGGGGAGAAAATGTAGTGAAGTAAACGGACCTTCCCGTGGGCTCCACCTATCCACACTCCTCCTATCCTGTACAGGTACCTACAGCGTGTCTCTGATTAAATGGCCCCACCCATTTACCTGTCTATTGGACTAGATGAGATCATTGGTACTACAGGGAAGTAGCTACAGTGCCTTCGGAAAGTATTCAGACCCCTTGACTTTTTCCACATTTTGTTAAGTTACAGCCTTATCCTAAAATGACTTTTTTTTAAAGGATCCTCCGAAATCTACACACATAATGACAAAGAAAAAACAGGTTTTTCGATTTAAAAAAAAACAGAAATACCTTTGCATAAGTATTCAGACCCTTGCTATGAGACTTGAAATTGAGCTCAGATGCATCCTGTTTTCATTGACCACCATTGAGATGTTTCTACAACTTGATTGGAAGTCCTCCTGTGGTAAATTCAATTGATTGGACATGATTTGTAAAGGCACACACCTGTCTATATAAGGTCCCACAATTGACAGTGCATGTCAAAGCAAAAACCAAGCCAAGAGGTCGAAGGAATTGTCCGCAGAGAGCCGAGACAGGATTGTGTCGAGGCACAGATCTAGGAAAGGTTATCAAAACATTTCTGTAGCATTAAAGGTCCCCAAGAACACAGTGGCCTCCATCTTCCAAAGGAAGAAGTTTGGAACCACCAAGACTCTTCCTAGAGCTGGCTGCCCGGCCAAACTGAGCAATCGGGGGAGAAGGACCTTGGTCAGGGAGGTGACCAAGAACCCAATGGTCACTCTGACAGAGCTCTAGAGTTCTTCTGTGGAGATGGGATAACCTTCCAGAAGGACAACCATCTCTGCAGCACTCCACCAATCAGACCTTTATTGTAGAGTGGCCAGATGGAAGCTACTTCTCAGTAAAAGGCACATGACAGCCCCTTGGAGTTTGACAAAAGGCACCTACAGACTCACAGACCATGAGAAACAAGATTCTCTGGTCTGATGAAACCAAGATTGAACTTTTTGGCCTGAAAGCCAAGCGTCACCTCTGGAGGAAACCTGACTCCATCCCTACGGTGAAGCATGGTGGTGGCAGAATCATGCTGTAGGGATGTTTTTCAGCGGCAGGGACTCGGAGACTAGTCAGGATCGAGGCAAAGATGAACGGAGCAAAGTACAGAGAGATCCTTGATGAAAACCTGCTCCAGAGCTCTCAGGACCACAGACTGGGGCGAAGGTTCACCTTCCAACAGGACAACGACCCTAAGCACACAGCCAACACAACGCAGGAGTGGCTTTGGACAAGTCTCTGAATGTCCTTGAGTGGCCCAGCCAGAGCCCAGACTTAAACCTGATCGAACATCTCTGGAGAGACCTGAAAATAGCTGTGGAGACACCTGAAAATAGCTGTGCAGCGACGCTCACCATCCAACCTGACAGAGCTTTGAGAGGATCTGCAAAGAATGGGAGAAACTCCCTAAATACAGGTGTGCCAAGCTTGTAGTGTCATACCCAAGAAGACTCGAGGCTGTAATCGCTGCCAAAGGTGCTTCAACAAAGTACTGAGTAAAAGGTCTGAATACTTATGTAAAGGTAATATTTCCGTTTTCTTTCTATAAATTAGCAAACATTTCTAAAAAACTGTTTTTGCTTTGTTATTATGGGATATTTTGTGTGGAATGATGAGCGAAAAATTGTGATCAACTTTACAATAAGGCTGTAAATTAACAAAATGTGGGAAAAGTCAAAGGGTCTGAATACTTTCCGAAGGCACCGTGGCATTGTATGAAAATATAAGATCCATAGATGACTGTATGTAGCAATCTGCAGGGGACTAGCAGAGGCTGCTATAGGGACATAGGTCTAAGCTGCTATAGGGACATAGGTCTAAGCTGCTATAGGGACATAGGTCTAAGCTGCTATAGGGACATAGGTCTAAACTGCTATAGGGAACATAGGTCTAAGATGCTATAGGGACATAGGTCTAAGCTGCTATAGGGACATAGGTCTAAGATGCTATAGGGACATAGGTCTAAGCTGCTATAGGGACATAGGTCTAAACTGCTATAGGGAACATAGGTCTAAGATGCTATAGGGACATAGGTCTAAGATGCTATAGGGACATAGGTCTAAGCTGCTATAGGGACATAGGTCTAAACTGCTATAGGGACATAGGTCTAAGATGCTATAGGGACATAGGTCTAAGCTGCTATAGGGACATATGTCTAAGCTGCTATAGGGACATAGGTCTAAGCTGCTATAGGGACATATGTCTAAGCTGCTATAGGGACATAGGTCTAAGCTGCTATAGGGACATATGTCTAAGCTGCTATAAGGACATAGGTCTAAACTGCTGTCAGGACATAGATCTAAGGTGCTATAGGGACATAGGTCTAAGCTGCTATAGGGACATAGGTCTAAGCTGCAATAGGGACATAGGTCTAAGCTGCTATAGGGACATAGGTCTAAGCTGCTATAGGGACATAGGTCTAAGCTGCTATAAGGACATAGGTCTAAGCTGCTATAGGGACATAGGTCTAAGCTGCAATAGGGACATAGGTCTAAGCTGCTATAGGGACATAGGTCTAAGCTGCTATAAGGACATAGGTCTAAGCTGCTATAGGGACATAGGTCTAAGCTGCTATAGGGACATAGGTCTAAAGCTGCTATAGGGACATAGGTCTAAGCTGCTATAAGGACATAGGTCTAAGCTGCTATAGGGACATAGGTCTAAGCTGCTATAGGGACATAGGTCTAAGCTGCTATAGGGACATAGGTCTAAAGCTGCTATAGGGACATAGGTCTAAGCTGCTATAAGGACATAGGTCTAAGCTGCTATAGGGACATAGGTCTAAGCTGCTATAGGGACATAGGTCTAAAGCTGCTATAGGGACATAGGCCTAAGCTGCTATAGGGACGACGTCTAAGGTGGGATGGTAACTAGGTAGCTACTAGGTAGTAATATGAACTTCTATTAGCTAGCTGCATCTTTGGGGTCATACTTAATCAGCAGAGATGAACCTGGCTAAGGGAGCCTTGCCATGTTTAAGTGAAACACATCCCCTGAGTGTCCCTCTGCAAAGATGTAATATTTGCTCCTGTTATTTTTCTTCTTTAAAAAAAAATATTGGAACATTTCTTTTTTGATAACTGTGGTTTACATAAAACACATCTGCTGAGAAACGTATTTTTCTATGCAAGTGCTGTACATGTAGCCCCAGGCTGGCCTCTCTCTGTGGGCTGCCTCTACTGTACCTGCTCTCCCTCAGTGAAGGGGCGCAGGCCAAAGCTCCAGTTGATGGTGGGGGTGGGGTCCCCTGACGCCTCACAGGTCAGAGTCACCTGCTCAGCCATCTCAGACGTGCTCTGGTTCAGCAGGAAGGTGATCTTAGGTTTCACTGTAGCAAAGGCAGACACACACAGAGCCATTATAACCAACCTGCAGTGACACTCACCTGTATGACCTACCATATAGCTACATTCACAGTATGCAATCCCATAGTGACATTAATCACCTGCCAGATCTGATGATAGTACTTAAAACCTAGAGTTATAATCACAACATAACCCCCAAAATAATCCAATGTTAAAATCCTCCCACTGTGAATAAATATAGACAAACCATGATTAACCATCACAAACCCGTCACATAGTCAATCATCTGTCAGCACCAAGTGAGAGGAGTCCCTCACCAAACACTCTAAGGCTGACTTCCTGTTCGCTCTCCCCAGCCTTGTTCTTAGCGATGCAGGTGTACTCTCCCTCATCCAGCTTGGCCACCTCCATTATGGTCATCTCTGAACCGTCCTTATTAAAGCTGTACTTGTCTCCTGACTCCAGAAGAACACCGGCTCTGGGGGAGAGAAAGGGAACACACACACACACACTGATTATTCTGATTTGACGACACAACTAAAATAAGTCTGCTGCTAACTATGCTTGATGAGCATTTTTATCTAATAAATAAATAAGTATTTGTCCCCTCTGTGAAGTAGGTCAAACAGACTTAATTCAAAAGATCTCAATTCACTGTTTATCAAAGTAATGTTTCAGTGTGACATTGAATCGCTATTTCCGATTTAATGACAATGAATATTTTTAATCCAGTCTTCAATCATGATCTCTATAGTCTATACCAGAGAGCCATTTATTTATTGGCACTGACAATGACCCCTAGGCTCAAAGCTTATCACCTTGACTGATGAGTTAAAATAGCTCTTCCCCCTTTACCTAAGACTCAACCCCAAAGACAAGTATCACATGGAGTTCACACCAGTCCTTTCCCTCACCTAGCAACAAGGGGAACAGCTCCTCTAACTCTTCTAAGAAGGTGAGAGCAATACACTACACTGCCAACAGAAAACCAAGGGCAGGGGGCTCGCATCACTCGCATTGGTGTTGGTAGCCTATGAGTTCCATGGTCAGATGGACATCTGCACAACACTGGTTAGTGGTATATCAGTCTACCAGCCTTGAGTGTGTGCGGGTAAGAGAGAGTATGTGCTCCAGTCTTACCGTGCCCAGGTCACCATGGGCTCTGGGTATCCATCAGCAGCACAGGTCAACATGGCAGACTGGCCCACGCCTGCTGTGGCATTCACCTCAGCCTGCCACACCCGGATGGTAGGGAGCACTGAGGGAGGGACATTAACACACCTGAGACCAAGTTATTACGGCTGAAATCCAGCCCACAGTCGTCTGCTGTCTAGGATGTTGATAGGTGGCTTAACACCACAAAATGGTGTCAACACCATGAATAAAGTGACAAGGGAATAGAGTGGGAAGAAGAAGTGGGCTGACCGTTGACGATGACCCTAATGATCTTCAGGTCAATCTCTCCCCGGGCCATGAGGCGGCCCTCACAGATGTACGACCCCTCGTCTGTCTTCTTGATGCCTCGGATCTGCAGGTGGTTGTTGGGCAGGATCTTAAAGCGGACTGAGAGAAGGATCAAATCAGAATTCAATTGTAATGTATGAGTATTCTGAGGGATAAGAAAGGGCTTTTCAGACAGAGACCCCTTAACTCAAAATCTCACTTTCTATGTAAATTCTTTAATTAAAGTGTTTAAACAGTTTCATACCCACAAGTTATAACATTTGTCAAAGAATTGCTCAAATGGAACATTGTCTGACAGCTGGATAGGGACTTTTCTGACATGGTTGAGTAACAACGGGTGACAAGGCTGACAGTCAAAGAGGGGGGGAGTGGAAAAAGGAAACAGCAAAAATATAGGAACCCTTTAGCATTACACAATTCTGATAACTTTACCAAAATTCACAGGTTTTCCACAATTCCTGCTTTTAGATTTAAGCAGGAAATCCTGATTCCTTCAAAGGGGATTTCTGGAAAACATGGGAATTTGGGGAAAGTTACTGGAATTGTGCAATCCTACCCCAGGCTAAATAGCATCTATCTCACCATCCTTCTCCATCTGAATCTTTGCTCCTTTGTGTTTCCAGATGATGGTGGGGGGAGGGGAGCTGATGACGTCACAGACAATGTTGGCGTTGTCCCCTTCATTGAACTCTTGGGGGGAGGGGGCATTTTTGAAGGTGATCCTTTCTACAAGACAAAATACAAGAATGTTAGTCAACCATTTTAAGAACATAATGTGTGTGTCTCAAATGGCACCCTATTCCCTACGTGGTGTACTAGTTTTGACCAGGGCCCATAGGGTGCACTACATAGAGAATAGGGTGCTATTTGAGACGTAGCAATGGGTTCATTTAACTGTTTCCCCCTACACCTCAGCCTCTTAACTGCCTTTATTCTAAACACATTAGCATGTTGTGCCTAGTGGGAAACCATAAAGGGTTTAGATGATGGACTGCTGATGCTTGGCAGTGTTTAGCTATAGAAACCATTAGTCAGAAGACATGCACAACAGACATTAGGCCTTGTCTTAATGGGCTTTGGAGGGGTTTATTGAACTGATGAAAAATCCATCTCCAGCTGAAAAACAGAAAATAAAGATATTTTTCCCTCAAGCTCTCAATAAAAAGTTAGAGCTTTTCCTTCATAACTATACTGAAGGTTAAGAACATTTCAGCTTAGGGTTCTTAATATAACAATTTAACGCTCTGTGATCAGGACATCCCCCTGAGTTTTTATACTATGTCATAATGCAAACACACACTGGTTTTGAACAGGACATCTAGTCTGCGTACCAAATGGCACCCTATTCCCTAAATAGTACACTACTTTAGACCAGGGCCAATGGGACTCTGGTCAAAAGTAGTGAACCTTATAGGGAGGGATTAGGTTGCCCCTTTGGACACATCCCTAGAGAATAAAGGAGGAGGAGCAGTTTACGGTAGAACTTGACGTTGACGGTTGCTTCTGCTGACTGGTCTCCGTTGGTGGCCAGACACTTGTAGGTCCCAGCGCTGTCCACCCCGGCCTTGTAGAGCGTGAGCGTGGACGAGGACTCGTCATTTCGGGTTACGGTGATCTCTGGTTTGTTGGGCTCTATCCTCTCCCCGCTCGGGGAATACCAGTCAATCTCCTTTGCTACCCCAACAACTGCACAGAGACAAGAGACGGTTACATGTGTTTGTTTTTGTATCTAACTAGAATCATTAGGATTAAACATTTCGCGATCACAATGTTGAATCTCTAAACGAGATAAATAAAGAGCCAGAAAGAAGGCTATCAACCTAGGAAACAACCTATACACCTTATTAGGTATTAGTACTCTGTTATCCTAGAGAAGGTTACAGCTACCTTGTTCCTGTCTAGTGGCTTGACAACTGTGGTCTACACACAGCATATCAGGACAGGACACAAAAGGTCACAGTGTATAATCAGTACTGCACAATGGGATCCAAACATTTCCAAAGAGGCAGTAGTCTACTACATTATAATGATAGAGGGGCAAGCTTACTTTCACACAGAAAGAACTTGGACTCTCCGACACTGATCTCTCCCTGGGTGGGGGTGATCTCCACTTCCAGACAAACTGAAAAGAGAACAAAATAGGGACATTAGACAGAGGAGAACTTGGAAGCAGTGTTAAGTTTGTGTGTGTGTGTGTGTGTGTGTGTGTGTGTGTGTGTGTGTGTGTGTGTGTGTGTGTGTGTGTGTGTGTGTGTGTGTGTGTGTGTGTGTGTGTGTGTGTGTGTGTGTGTGTGTGTGTGTGTGTGTGTGTGTGTGTGTGTAGAGAGAACATTTCATTAATGACATATGATATTAAAGCTTATGTCTGCAGCGCTGTTCTACCTGTAACCAAAAAGGGTTCTCCTATGGGAACAGCCGAAGAAGAACCCTTTTAGGTTCTAGATAGCACCTTTTGACCAGGGCTAGTAGCTCTGGTCAAAAGTAGTGCACTTATATAGGGAATAGGGTGCCATTTGGGAGGCTGGCCTGGACGCCTCCACGCCTCCACAGCAGCAACATCCTACTGTATACCATGCTCGGATGAACCAGTAGAAAACATATGAAATGGTAAACAAAACACAGCAAAGAGAGAACTGGCTGCAGAGAGAGAGAAAGTACTTTGTCCATGCCTAAGGTGATACAGTAGCCTCCATCTCAGCATGCAGGTAGGTAGGTAAGTTAACATGCAGGTAGGTAAGTTCTACTGCTCTTATTGACAGTGGAGCAGCCAAGGGGGAGAAACTAAATCAATCGTTTTAACACAGAAATCTATTCCAAGCCATGGCTCAGGCCTCAGAGAAGCACCTCTGGCAGATCGATTGAGACTTTATTTTATTGACTGGTAAGACCACGGTAAGACTATGCACTTGGCTGACACCTGCAGAGTAAAGCCTTGTTCACAGAGGTAGTTTGAAGTGACTCAAATCCATTTTCTTATTAGAATCTCATATTTTTGATGCAGTCTAAACAGGCAAAAAGCACATGGAATCAGATGTTTCAAACCACATTTCAAACCACCTTCCTAGGTGGTTTGAAATCAGATATAAATCAGATTCCTGGCCATGTGACCTGTGTCTGAATGGTCATATAATAATAATAATATATGCCATTTAGCAGACGCTTTTATCCAAAGCGACTTACAGGCATGTGTGCATACATTCTACGTTTATCTGCCCTTAAGTGATATCTAGACTGTTATTTGGCATATCTTGTTGCTTTGTAGCTACACTGTTGACAATTTGACAAGAACATGTGGTAGCTAACTAGCTTGTTAATTGTTTACAAACAATGAGGGAATGTGATAGCAGGCTAAACAGGTACCTAGTAAGCTAGTTAACTGCTGTGGCTAACCAAAACCGACTCGTTTTGAAAGTTGGAGTATCTTATCGTTTGAGGCTTTAAAAATGTTCTTACACTATGATTTTGAACATTCAAAGCAACAGGGAGACTTCCATGGCAGGCATTGTTGTCACCGTAGCTTGCTAGATGCTACACTACAACTTCTGAGTGCACACAAACTCGCCACTACTATGTCAACTAGCGTAGCCATGTCAGTCTGAACACATAAATCCGATTTAGTCACTTGTAACTTGCTGTTTGAACAGTCAGAATACCAGAACAGATTTGAAAAACAAAACTGATTTGATTATTAAGGCCTGTAGTGTGAACAAGGCTTTATTAAAGACAAGGGAATACAGATCAACCATCTCCCTAGTGATAGTAATGTGCTAAGAAGAGTGGCAAATCCCTTACTGAAGGACTGAGGCATATTTAATATTTTTTTAAACCTTTATTTAACTAGGCAAGTCAGTTAAGAACAAATTATTATTTACAAACCTGGACGACGCTGGGCCAATTGTGCGCCACCCTATGGGTCTCCCAGTGACGGCCGGATGTGATACAGCCTGGATATCAATCTGTATTTGTTGGACATTTCCTATAAAATATCTGATTGCATCAGAGGTGATTGATGTGAGATGTTATCTACCAACCATATAATCCAAATTCATCAACCCAGAGAAATAACATTCTGGAAATGGCACTTCTAATTTGTAACACTGTCAACTCAGCTCTGATTTCAGATTTATAGACCTCTAGATAGCGAAGAACCATATAATCATCAGACTGGGCTAGTTATCACAAAGTATCGTGGAATCGTTAAGACAACAAGCGGCATAAAAGCAAAATGGTTCCACAAACTGTGTCGCCTACCCTTGGAAGACCCTTGTGCCAATCAACTTCATATCAATTCTATGGGGAAAACACCCTACTTATGACGCAGCTTTCAGTATGATGAATCCCATGGGTAATTCACACACTTGGAAGAATAACTTAAGACGCATAAACATTTGTGTTTTACAGACTTGTTGACATTCTGCTGTGCATTGTGTTGCTAACCTTACTTTGCTACCTGACAACTTTACGGTTTTTACTTTTTAATTACCATTTATATTTTTAGTTTTTCCCTCACTCAACTTTTTTTTCATTCAACTTCTTCACTCCAGATAGTTTATCTGGACATGGTTCGTCAGGACCTCCACCAGCCGAAGCTAAGTAGTAACATTAACATGATGCCATCTAATTGCAGTCGCTGTACTCCTAATATACAGGAGAACGATCGCCTTATGCCGAGGATAGCTGTGCTTTTCTTTTGAAAAAGCTATTGTGCAGCAACTCACTGCCTTCCTGAAGACAAACAATGTATACTAAATGTTTCAGTCTGGTTTTAGACCCCATCATAGCACTGAGACGGCACTTGTGAAGGTGGTAAATGACCTTTTAATGGCATCAGACCGAGGCTCTGCATCTGTCCACGTGCTCCTAGACCTTAGTGCTGCTTTTGATGCCATCGATCACCACATTATTTTGGAGAGAATGGAAACCTAAATTGGTCAACACGGACAAGTTATGGCCTGGTTTAGATCTTATCTGTCAGAAAGATATCAGTTTGTCTCTGTGAATGGTTTGTCCTCTGACAAAACAACTGTACATTTATGTGTTCCTCAAGGTTCCGTTTTAGGACTACTATTGTTTTCACTATATATTTTACCTCTTGGGGATGTCATTCGAAAACATAATGTTAACTTTTACTGCTATGCGGATGACACCGGATGTACATTTCAATGAAACACGGTGAAGCCCCAAGAGTGCCCTCGCTGGAAGCCTGTGTTTCAGACATAAGGAAATGGATGGCTGTCAGGCTTTTAAACTCTGACAACTTTTTTTTTGCTACTTTTAAACTCGGAGATGCTTGTTCTAGGTCCCAAGAAACAAAGAGATCTTCTGTTGAATCTGACAATTAATCTTGATGGTTGTACAGTCGTCTCAAATAAAACTGTGAAGGACCTCTGCGTTACTCTGGACCCTGATCTCTCTTTTGACAAACATATCAAGACTGTTTCAAGGACAGGTATTTTGCAATTACGTAACATTGTAAAAATCAGACATTTTCTGTCCAAAAATGATGCAGAAAATTAATCCATGCTTTTGTTACTTCTAGGTTAGACTACTGCAATGCTCTACTTTCCGGCGACCCGGATAAAGCACTAAATAAACTTCAGTTAGTGCTAAATACGGCTGCTAGAATCCTGACTTGAACCCAAAAAATCTGATCATATTATTCCAGTGCTAGCCTCCCTACACTGGCTTCCTGTTAAGGCAAGGGCTGATTTCAAGGTTTTACTGCTAACCTACAAAGTATTACATGGGTTTGCTCCTACCTATCGCTCTGATTTGGTCCTGCCGTACATACCTACACGTACGCTATGGTCACAAGACGCAGGCCTCCTAATTGTCCCTAGAATTTCTAAGCAAACAGCTAGAGGCGGGGCTTTCTCCTATAGAGCTCAATTTTTATGGAATGGTCTGCCTACCCATGTGAGAAACACAGACTCGGTCTCAACCTTCAAGTCTTTATTGAAGACTCATCTCTTCAGTAGGTCCTATGATTGAGTGTAATCTGGCCCAGGAGTGTGAAGGTGAACGGAAAGGCACTGGGAAAACGAACCGCCCTTGCCGTCTCTGCCTGGCCGGTTCCCCTCTCTCCACTGGGATTCTCTGCCTCTAACCCTATTACAGGGGCTGAGTCACTGGCTTACTGGTGCTCTTCCATGCCATCCCTAGGAGGGGTGCGTCACTTGAGTGGGTTGAGTCACTGACGTGGTCTTCCTGTCCGGGTTGGCGCCCCCCCTTGGGTTGTGCCGTGGCGGAGATCTTTGTGGGCTATACTCGGCCTTGTCTCAAGATGGTAAGTTGGTGGTTGAAGATATCCCTCTACTGGTGTGGGGGCTGTGCTTTGGCAAAGTGGGTGGGTTTATATCCTGCCTGTTTGGCACTGTCCAGGGGTTCGTCAGATGGGGCCACAGTGTCTCCTGACCCCTCCTGTCTCAGCCTCCAGTATTTATGCTGCAGTAGTTTGTGTCGGGGGGCTAGGGTCAGTCTGTTATATCTGGAGTATTTCTCCTGTCTTATCCGGTGTCCTGTGTGAATTTAAGTATGCTCTCTCTAATTCTCTCTGGCCACCTCTCATAGCCTGGTTCCTCTCTAGGTTTCTTCCTAGGTTTTGGCCTTTCTAAGGAGTTTTTCCTAGCCACCGATCTTCTACACCTGTATTGCTTGCTGTTTGGGTTTTTAGGCTGGCTTTCTGTACAGCACTTTGAGATATCAGCTGATGTACAAAGGCCTATATAACTACATTTGATTTGATCAAAATCAAATTTACATAGAGCTGTTTGGAAATAAACAGCATCACACCAGAAAGTATACTCATAACAAATGTCTGTCTCCATTCCACTTCACAGGATAGATTCATACGTTCAGCTTTCTCCCACACACCATCAGCACCACCCACTTCTGACTGGAGAAGACCAGGCTCATTCACCAGCCTTTTGTCTGGTTATCCCGAGTGATTCTGTGAGGAGCCTGGTGAGAGGGCCAATGTGAGACCATGTCTGCGTCCCAAATAGCCCCCTATTCCCTATGGGCCCTGTTCAACAGTAGTGCACTATATCGGGAATAGGCTGCCATTTGGGACTCAGCCCTGACCTATCAAAAGGGCTCCTGTATTAGCTAGTTTTCTCTGAGGAGCCTCTGTCTGTGCCAGCCCATATGGAAGATGCATGGCTATAATGGGGTCTCCACTGCCAAGAATAGCGAGTTCTGGAAGTAGTAATTTCCAATATAGGGCAAGCATAAACGTCATAAACCAAGCAAAACTAACCTCAAGTGGTTTCTGATGGAGAGTGAGACATGTAATCCTTGCCCTTGTGATACATACTGTATCTCTGTGTGCAAACATCTGAGCTTCATATGACCAGCAGAGTATTAGCTACAGATGTAGCTATTAGGTTATATCACTCTGTCATCCAGTATAAGCACATAGCACGGAATGTCCCATCAAAACAAAAACAACGGTAGCTAGGTATCATGGAGGTTATCCATTTGTGCATTCAAGATTAGCTTGCTTTTGAAATGTAAATAAGCCTAATTGCGGAGGGTATTATTACCAGATGGGTGATATTAAGGAACTGACTGTCAGGCTGTCTAGGCTGCAGTAGACTGGATTAGGGGGAGTCAATTTGCTGAGGCACCCCACAAGGGAAGAATCAGATTTCTGAGAGAGATGGGATCAGTCTCTAATACATGACAAAAGATAGGCTCTAGATACTGTAAGTTATCATAAAGCCTGCTCTGACCATGGGAACTTGAAACCAATGAAAGATTGAAAGAGGAGAGCAATTTATAGTTTACAGTAGATAAGGGGCTTTAAGACTAGATCCAAATACAGTATACAGTCAATCCCTGACTGAGCAGTGGCCAGTAGATACATGTTATCTCACAAACCCACAGAGAGAGAGAGGGAAACAGGTTGAGAAACAGAGAGAGAGAAACGGGTTGAGAAAGAGAGAGATAGAAACGGGTTGAGAAAGAGAGAGAGAAACAGGTTGAGAAAGAGAGAAAGACGGATAAGAAAGTGTGAGAGGGGGGAGTGAGAGAGAGAGGGGATGGAGGGGTGTGTTTGAGAGAGAGAGAGAGAGAGAGAGAGAGAGAGAGAGAGAGAGAGAGAGAGAGAGAGAGAGAGAGAGAGAGAGAGAGGGAGAACAAGAGATGGAGGGGTGTGTGTGTGAGAGAGAGAGAACAAGAGATGGAGGGGTGTGTGTGTGTGAGAGAGAGAGAGAGAGAGAGAGAGAGAGAGAGAGAGAGAGAGAGAGAGAGAGAGAGAGAGAGAGAGAGAGAGAGAGAGAGAGAGAGAGAGAGAGAGAAAGAGAGAGAGAGAGTGAGAACAAGAGATGGACTGCTTCAGCAGTGCCAGTGAGTCCCATTATGAATGGCCCAGACAAGCAATCTCCTCTCTGTTTTGCTAGCATGATCAACAACACAGCAGACTTTAACCTAAAGAAGGTAAAATAAATGTGTTCGTTTTTTTTGCCCCAAGAAATCAATGATGCCTGTCAGCCTACAGTGTGATACAATAACTCCATGTGATTTAAACAAAAACAAAAAGTCCACTTGCTGTCAAGCCCTGACCTTAAGAGAGCCTTTTTATGTCTCTATTTGGTTTGGTCAGGGTGTGATTTGGGTGGGTATTCTGTGTTCTGTTTTCTATGATTTTGTATTTCTATGTTTTGGCCTGGTATGGTTCTCAATCAGGGACAGCTGTCTATTGTTGTTTATGATTGGGAATCATACTTAGGCAGCCTTTTTCCCTTTTGTCTTTGTGGGAAATTGTCTTTGTTAGGGGCACTACTGCCATTGTAAGCTTCACAGTCGTTTTTGTTTTCTTGTTGGCGACATTACAAATAAAAGAAAATGTACGCTCACCACGCTGCACCTTGGTCTCATTCCGACGACGGCATTGACACTTGCAAGAAATTCATCCCCTTCACAACAGGGCAGTGTATAGTTTTGGTTATGGATACTGCCAATGGTTATGTGTATGCTCAATAATCCATTAACAGCTTCCCTCCATTTCACTACTGTAAGGAAAGACCACTGGAGTGGAGCAGAGAAGCTTGTCCAAACTGCCAACATGGAAACAGCATGATAGCGCTCCGCCTCAACATTATTAATCTACTAAAAGCAACTGTTAAGATTATTCATGCATAACAACACTTTTCATCTCCTGATGCATGGACTACATGGCAAACACATGGCGACGACAGAATAATGAGAGTCCCAAAATATTTTTCCTCCACATAGCACTAGTGCTGTCACGATACCAACATTTAAAATGATACAATACCAGGTCAAGTATCCCGATACCGAGTAGTATAGCGATACCACAAAGGGAGGCGGAACAGTGGCGTAGCGTCCTGTTTGCCCCGTCCCGGAGGAAGCTTTTCCCGTTTTCTAAATGTTCTATGCATGTGCTACTAAAAAAACACTGAAATTCACATTGAATACAACACATTGAATTTAACTTCACATTATTCAGTAAACAATAGAATACTGCAGAGAATAGCTGATTTGATCATGTTTGTAAAGGCCTACCTGTGATTTGACTGGAGGAATGGGAGGAAGGAATATACAGTAAATGCATAATGATCTGCATGCCATTGTAGCAGTAAGGGGGAAAACTGCATAATGATCTGCATGTCATTGTGGCAGTAAGGAGAAAACACTGGATAATGATCTGCATGTCATTGTGGCAGTAAGGGGGAAAACTGCATAATGATCTGCATGTCATTGTGGCAGTAAGGAGAAAACACTGGATAATGATCTGCATGTCATTGTGGCAGTAAGGGGGAAAACTGCATAATGATCTGCATGTCATTGTGCCAGTAAGGGGAACACTTCATAATGATCTGCATGTCATTGTGCCAGTCAGGGGAAACACTTCATAATGATCTGCATGTCATTGTGCCAGTCAGGGTAAAGCACTGCATAATGATCTGCATGTCATTGTGCCAGTAAGGGGAAACACTTCATAATGATCTGCATGTCATTGTGCCAGTAAGGGGGAAACACTGCATAATGATCTGCATGTCATTGTGCCAGTAAGGGGAAAACACTGCATAATGATCTGCATGTCATTGTGCCAGTAAGGGGAAACACTGCATATTGATCTGCATGTCATTGTGCCAGCAAGGGGAAAACACTGCATAATGATCTGCATGTCATTGTGCCAGCAATGGGAAAACACTGCATAATGATCTGCATGTCATTGTGGCAGCAAGGAGAAAAACACTGCATTAAACCTTCTTTACTCTTGAGTTAACACACACACATACACTCTTCCTCACTTCCTTACACTCTCTCTGTCTCATAAACACACACACATACACCACTCCCTCTCCCAAACATACACTGCTCCCAACTTTTAAAATGTTAGGCACCAAACAGAATTTAAGAAGCACCAGAAATAAATGTATATTTGATATAGTTTAGGCTTACATTTGGCCTGTATGAATCCTACGGTTGAAGCACATCTCATGAGTAGCAGACTTTTTTCCTTTCTTCCTGTGCCAATCACATTTTCCTAAACCTATTGTCAAGTTACCAGGTTGTTAGCTAGCTAGGTGACATTACTGAACAACGTTGTTTTATTATCAAACCAATAGTTAGCAACCCAGGATTAGTTTAAAATGGCCTGCGACATGGTTTGTGAAATTATTTCAAATTGGTGCTCCATTTTCCCTCTCTGGCACTTAGAGGCTGCATGACAGTGAACTTGCAAAGTCTACTCAGACTGGCCTGTGATCTTATAATAGGAGATTGAATGTATCAACATTGCTCGGTCTGCGCATTGCTCCAATGTAAAATGTATAATTCCAACAACAGAAGACTCATCTGGGTCTGCATCCCTGCTTGCCTTCGCGCTAAATTACTTTTTTTGGAAATGATGGAGGAATAGATGTGCATGAAGACCAGACAGAGAGATGCAGGTGAGTGAGGGCTGGTAGGGAATGCAGCTGGCTGATTACAGCTGCCACACGTGACATGATATGCACATAAAATTGAAGTGGATATTATTGAGCCTGCGCATACAATAAACTAGTGGCTGTTGCTTAAATTCAACGGAATTTATAAACAGAACTGACTTTATAAGCATTTTATAACAGGCACCAGCAGGTTCTTTAGATCAGTAGAAACAGTACTATGGTATTCTAAAATGTTGGTATTATAAGTATCATGATGTTTAAGTACTGTGATATTACCGTGGTACTGGTGTAACGTGCAACAATACACTGCACATAGTACCACTACACTGCACATAGTACCACTACACTGCACATAGTACCACTACACTGCACATAGTACCACTACACTGCTCATAGTACCACTACACTGCACATAGTACCACTACACTGCACATAGTACCACCCCCAATTCCCCATCACACTAATAGATGTACAGAAACACTGCTGTCGTCTACCCAGAGTTGTGATTTCTCACACATTTAAATACTTCTAAACTGCAAACTCTAATAAGCACCCCCCTATCCACATCGACGGGACAGAAGTGGAGAGTGTAGTAAGTTTTTAGTTCCTCGGCGTACACATCACGGACAAACTGAATTGGTTCACCCACACAGACAGCGTGGTGAAGAAGGTGCAGCAGCGCCTCTTCAACCTCAGGAGGCTGGAGAAATTCGGCTTGTCACCAAAAGCACTCCACCAAAAACACCAAAAACTTCTACCGATGCACAATCGAGAGCATCCTGTCGGGCTGTATCACCGCCTGGTATGGCAACTGCTCCGCCCACAACCGTAAGGCTCTCCAGGGGGTAGTGAGGTCTGCACAACGCATCACCGGGGGCAAACTACCTGCCCTCCAGTACACCTACACCACCCGATGTTACAGGAAGGCCATAAAGATCATCAAGGACAACAACCACCCGAGCCACTGCCTGTTCACCCCGCTATCATCCAGAAGGCGAGGCCAGTACAGGTGCATCAAAACAGGGACCGAGAGACTAAAAACAGCTTCTATCTCAAGGCCATCAGACTGTTAAACAGCCACTACTAACATTCAGTGGCTGCTGCCAACATACTGACTCAACTCCAGGCACTTTAATAATCGAAAAATTAATGTAAAAATGTATCACTAGCCACTTTAAACAATGCCACTTAATACAATGTTTACATACCCTACATTACTCATCTCATATGTATATACTGTACTCTATACCATCTACTGCATCTTGCCTATGCCGTTCTGTACCATCACTCATTCACATATCTTTATGTACATATTCTTTATCCCTTTACACTTGTGTGTATAAGGTAGTTGTTGTGGAATTGTTAGGTTAGATTACTCGTTGGTTATTACTGCATTGTCGGAACTAGAAGCACAAGCATTACGCTACACTCGCATTAGCATCTGCTAACCATGTGTATGTGACAAATACAATTTGATTTGAGTTGTCAGTTTACAGTAGTTCCACTACATAGAGAGCGATGAATTGAGGGCATACTAATTGTTTACCTACCAACAGTTCAAATAAATTAAAGTCTATAGACCTCCAGTCATTGTGCTAATGCTAGTTAGCAACTTCCTTCAAACTACGCACATCCATAAAAATGGTATCCACAAGTTCATCTGACTCTGGGGAAGTGGATAAAGGGCCACATCGCCAAAATCCCAAACTATCCCTTTAATAGGAACCCCCCTTCCATTTAAAACAAGAGGCTTGTATTATACCAAGAAATGGATGATTAAAAAGATATAACCAACCCAGTGAGTCCTCACTGACTGCACTGAAAATACTGTCTGCCTGGCTGATCTAAGATTTCCTTCAAATTGAAAAGCCTTTCATCGCTGTAAATCAGGAGTGCCTTTCCCATCAGAGAGAGAAATAGAGGGGAAAAGAGAGAGAGGCGTGATGAGAAGGAGTGAGGAGAGAGCAGTAAGGAGAGAGGAGTGAGGAGAGAGTAGTAAGGAGAGAGGAGTGAGGAAAAAGGAGTGCGTGATCTTTGAGACATGTATAACCGATTAGCATTGTTATGGATATAACTGTATTCATAATGTAATCTAGTATACAAACCCATGGGTAGCATACACATTTTTGGAGATCTAGCCTATCATCAACATAGAAATGAATCATTCTAGTCCTGATCTCCCAGACAACAAATTAAGACTTGTTATATTGACCCATGTTCACAGACTCTGAGAATGTGGAGATGTAGTAGATTGTTAACAGTGATGGCTTGGCTAAGCTTCATAGCCTCCAGGGAAATCTAGGCAAAGTACAGTAAGAGCTTTTTTTAGGTACAGAACAGAGATACTGTAAAACAGTAACACAGGAAGAATCCCAACCCAAGAGGACTTGGCAGTGTGACATATCACAATAGCTATGGGGATTGACACATTTGGATCCAGCCTGATCATGCAGCCCATAGTTTACAGCTGGCAGTCTGTAATAATGTAGGGCTCTATGAAAAAATGCATCTCCATTCCTAATAAACCCTACATGCATTTCCATCCAATATTAGAAAGAGGAGGGATTAGTTTATATCAGAAAATTAATAAATATATTGCTTTGTATCCTGTTATACTGTAACAATGAGCTCTGCAAAAGGTTTCTACAGCAGTGGCTGATCAATTCACTGGCACAGTGTCCCTCCTTCATACTAGGAACTGAGGAGGGAGTAAAGTAGCCCAAGGGTTTCTTTCCTCTTTCTATTTCTCAAGGGCAAGTTCCTTGATGCCCCGCTCCAAGATCCCACATTCCCTTACGGATCCCTCTGTTACTTAGCAGCAGCATAGGATGGTGGCATCCTGTTTGTGTTGTGTGTGTGTGTGTGTGTGTGTGTGTGTGTGTGTGTGTGTGTGTGTGTGTGTGTGTGTGTGTGTGTGTGTGTGTGTGTGTGTGTGTGTGTGTGTGTGTGTGTGTGTGTGTGTGTGTGTGTGTGTGTGTGTGTGTATAATATAAATATAGCCTATAGAGAATGGAAATGATCTAATGATGACCATGGTGTTTATCCTCTTTGAGAGGCCCATAAACTTCAGTATTTAGTACTAGGAAGAAAGTCTAGGCCAGTGGTTTCAAAAAGGTGTGTCAGCACTCACTTGAGGGTCACAGCAGGGGTTCAGTTGGGTCGCAGGATAATTATTTAACTTTTTTTTTATATACATTTTTTGGGGAGGGACAAACGCTTTCAGTGTAAACTTAAATGACTAAAACCAAATATAAAGTATGTAGAAAAGATAATGGACATATATTTAAAAATATCTTATAATCTTTGAGAATTTAAAATAAAAAAAGCTAGACAGGCCCCCATTGATTTAGTCATTATGTTTTGGAATAAGAACACAGGATTAGCCATGGCAAAATGCATAGAACTGCAGGAAAGTTGGCTTTAAAACTGCAACATTTTATTTCAGCTCCGTGGCAAAATGTGTAGAATTGCAGGAAATTTACTTCAAAGGAGTAGTTCACTATTTTACAATTTGATGTTAGATGGTTCCTCACCCTGAAAGTAGCTCATGAGCCAGGAGAAACTTGAATATATGGTTCAGTTTTCTGTAAACAGCCACTACAAACCTCAGCTAACTTCAGCCACAAGTTAACAATCAATGGAAGTAAGCATCTATTAAAAAAAGGATGTCTATATCCTTTTTCCCCTGCTCAACTCTTATGGTGGGTTGTGAATCAAAAGACACCTCAATTGGTGGGTCACAAAGCAAAAAAGTTTGGGAACCCCTGGTCTAGGCAGATGTCATAGACCTACACAGTACTGTACCTCTCTCTCATATGTTGGTTTCCCAGGGGGCTGTGCTCTGCAGCCCGTGACATTTTCATCACTCTCAGAGGTTCCTTTCTCCAGGAGTACAGTGACTTTTTTTTAGAAAAAGAGCTCAACATTACTAATGGGATTTAGTCAGCTAAACTATGGCCCAGATGAGGTCAACATTATATGCAGGCTTTGCCCTGTTTTCTCAGCCTCTCTAGTCTTCATAGAACACCTCTCTGAGCCTGTATTCATAAAGCGTATCAGAGTAGGAGTGCTGATCTAGGATCAGGTCCACCCTGTCCATATAGCCTACTCTATATTATATATATTATATATTATAACCATGTGCACTGAGAGTTGGGAAGCAAGTTCAGGGAGTGAGTGTTAGTGAAAAAACACAACATAAACCAAAACAAGAAACAACGCACAGACAAGAAACAGCCACAATGACGCCTGGGGAAGGAACAAAGGGGAGTGAGTGATAGATTTATTGTATTTTTTTCGCCAGGTAGGCAAGTTGAGAACAAGTTCTCATTTACAACTCCGAACTGGCCAAGATAAAGCAAAGCAGTGTGACAAAAAAACAACAGAGATACAAATGGCATAAATAAACGTACAGTCAATAACACAATAGAAAAATCAGTATACAGTGTGGGCAAATTAAGTAAGGAGGTAAGGAAATAAATAGGCCATAGTGGTGAAGTAATTACAATTGAGCAATGTACACTGGAGTGATATAAGTGCAGATGAGGATGTGCAAGTAGAAATACTGGTGTGCAAAAGTGAAGAAAAACAAAAACAAATACGGGGATGAGGTAGGTGTATTGGATGAGCTATTTACAGATGGGCTGTGTACAGCTGCAGCAATCGGTAAGCTGCTCTGACAGCTGATGCTTAAAGTTAGTGAGGGAGATATAAGTCTCCAACTTTAGTGATTTATGCAATTCGTTCCAGTCATTGGCAGCAGAAAACTGGAATGAAAGGTGGCCAAAGTAAGTGTTGGCTTTGGGGATGACCAGTGAAATATACCTGTTGGAGCGCGTGCTACAGGTGGGTGCTGCTATGGTGAACTGAGATAAGGCGGAGCTTTACCAGGGCAAAGACTTATCAATGACCTGGAGCCAGTCGGTTTGGCGACGAATATATAGTGAGGACCAGCCAACGAGAGCATACAGGTCGCAGTGGTGGGTAGTTTATGGGGCTTTGGTGACAAAACAGATTGCACTGTGATAGACTGCATCCAATTCGCTGAGTAGAGTGTTGGAGGCTATTTTGTAAATGACATCACCGAAGTCAAGGATCGGTAGGATAGTTAGTTTTACGAGGGTATGTTTGGCAGCATGAGTGAAGGAGACTGTTGCGAAATAGGAAGCCGATTCTCGATTTAACTTTGGATTGGAGATGCTTAATGTGAGTCTGGATGGAGAGTTTACAGTCTAGATAGACACCTAGGTATTTATAGTTGTCCATATATTCTAAGTCAGAACCGTCCAGAGTAGTGATGCTAGTCGGGCGGGTGGGTGCGGGCAGCGATCGGTTGAAGAGCATGCATTTAGTTTTACAAGCATTTAAGAGCAGTTGGAGGACATGGAAGGTGTGTTGTATGGCGTTGAAGCTCGTTTGGAGGTTTATTAACACAGTGTCCAAAGAAGGGCCAGAAGTATACAGAATGTTGTCGTCTGCGTAGAGGTGGATCAAAGATTCACCCACAGAAAGAGAGACAACATTGATATATACAGAGAAAAGAGACAACCTGAGAATGAAACCCTGTGGCACCCCCATAGAGACCGCCAGAGGTCCGGACAACAGGCCCTCCGATTTGACACACTGAACTCTGTCTGATAAGTAGTTAGTGAACCAGGAGAGGCAGTCCTTAGAAAAAACAAGGCTGTTGAGTCTGCCGATAAGAATATGGTGATTGACAGAGTCGAAAGCCTAGGCCAGGTCGATGAAGACAGCTGCACAGTATTGTCTCTTATCGATGGAGGTTATGATATCGTTTAGCACCTTGAGCGTGGCTGAGGTGCACCCGTGACCAGCTTGGAAACAAGATTGCATAGCGGAGAAGGTACGGTGGGATTCTAAATGGTCAGTGATCTGTTTTTCACTTGGCCTTCAAAGACTTCAGAAAGGCAGGGCAGGATGGATATAGGTCTGTAAAAGTTTGGGTCTGTAGTGTCTACCCTTTGAAGAGGGGGATGACCGTGGCCGCTTTCCAATCTTTAGGAATCTCAGACGATACGAAAGAGTGGCTGAACAGACTAGTAATAGGGGTTGCAACAATGGCTGCAGATAACTTTAGGAAGAGAGGGTCCAGATTGTATAGCCCAACTGATTTGTCGGGATCCAGATTTTACTGCTCTTCCAGAACATCAGCTGTCTGGATTTGGGTGAAAGAGAAGCAGGGGGGGGGACGGGGCTAAGTTCCTGCGGGGGGGTACAGAGCTGTTAGCCGGGGTTGGGGTAGCCAGGTAGAAAGCATGGCCAGCCATAGTGAAATGCTTATTATAATTCTCACTTATCGTGGATGTATCAGTGGTGACAGTGTTTCCTAGTCTCAGTATAGTGGGCAGCTGGGAGGAGATACTCTTATTCTCCATGGACTTTAGGGCCCCAAAACCTTTTGGAATTAGTGCTGCAGGATGTAAATTTCTGTTTGAAAAAGATTGCCTTTGCTTTCCTAACGGACTATGTATATTGGTTCCTAACTTCCCTGAAAAGTTGCATATCGCGTTGGCTAGTCGAAGCTAGTGCAGTAGGCCACATGGTGTTTTTGTGCCGGTCTAGGGCAGTCAAGTCTGGAGTGAACCAAGGGCTATATCTGTTCTTGTTTTTTATTTTTATTGAATGGGGCATGCTTATTTAAGATGGTGAGGAAAGCACTTTTATAGAACAACCAGGCATCCTCTACTGATGGGATGAGGTCAGTGTCCTTCCAGGATATCCGTGCCAGGTCGATTAGAAATGCCTGCTTGCTGAAGTGTTTTAGGGAGCGTTTGACAGTGATGAGGGGTGGGGGTTTGACCGCAGACCCATAACGGACGCAGGCAATGAGGCAATGATCGCTGAAATCCTGGTTAAAAACAGCAGAGGTGTATTTAGATGGCAAGCTGGTCAGGATGATATCTATGAGGGTGCTCATGTTTACGGATTTGGGGTTGTACCTGGTAGGTTCCTTGATAATTTGTGTGAGATTGAGGGCATCTAGCTTAGATTGTAGGACGGCTGGGGTGTTGAGCATATCCCAATTTAGGTAATCTACCTAGCAGTACGAACTCTGACGATAGATGGGAGGCAATCAATTCACATATGGTGTCCAGGGCACAGCTGGGAGCTGAGGGTGGTCTATGACAAGCAGCAACAGTGAGGGATTTATTTCTGGAGAGATGGATTTTTAACTGTTTGGGCATAGACATGGATAGTAAGCCTGCAGAGTTCTGTCAATCTCTACAGTAGGTTGCAATTCCGCCCCCTTTAGCAGATCCGTCTTGACGGATAATTGTAATTGTGGATGTAAATTTCAGAATTTTTGGTGGCCTTCCTAAGCCAGGATTCAGACACGGCTAATACATCAGAGTTGGCAGAGTGTGCTAAAGCAGTGACTAAAGAAAACTTAGGGAGGAGGCTTCTAATGTTAACATGCATGAACCCAAGGCTTTTACGGTTGCAGAAGTCAACAAATGAGAGCGTCTGGGGACACACAGGGCGTGGGTTAACCTTCACATCACCAGAGGAACAGAGGAGGAGTATGATGAGGGTACGGCTAAAGGCTATAAGAACTTGTCATCTAGTGCTTTGGGAACAGAGAATAAAAGGAGCAGATTTCTGGGCGCGGAGTCAGGGCATTGTGTACAGACAAGGGTATGGTAGGGTGCGAGTACAGTGGGGGTAAACTTAGGCATTGAGTGACGATGAGAGAGGTCTCCGCATGTGTAGTGGGTGGGACAAGGGGGCTATCTCAGGCATGTTGAGCAGGACTAGGGGCTCCGCAGTAAAATAAAACAATGACAGCTGCCCTAAACAGTATACAAGGCATATTGACATTAGAGAAAGGCATAAAGCAATCACAGGTGTTGATTGGGAGAGCTAAGACAACGGGTAAACAGCTAGGACAACAACAACGGTTAAATCGAGATTAATGGGCAGAAAAGGTCAGTTAGCTATACACAGGGCGTGAGTACGAGGCTGGGGCCGACATAAACAAAATACCGTGTTAATGAACAGTCCAGCAGGCATCAGCTGTGTAGCCGAGTGATCATAGGGTCGAATGAGCAGCAATAGATGAAACAGGGAGCCGTTCGGTAGTCGATTACTATGCTAAGCGAGCGGGAGACACGGCGTTCAGGAAGCTAGCAGGCCGGGGCTAGCAGATGTATCATCACCAACATCCACGACGCAGAGGCCGGTTGAGAGCACATCAACCGAACTATGTCAGTAGACCAGCAGTGATATTATTATTACCAGCAGTGATGGATCGGCAGGGCTCCGTGTCGACAAAGGGTCCAGGCCAATTGGCAAGAGAGGTATTGTAGTTGGTGTACTTCGTTTGCTAGCCGGGAGATGGGCCTAGCTCGAGGCTAACTGGTGCAAGGGCGTTAGCCACAATAGCCACTCGGTAGCAACTAGCTAGCTGCGAGGATCCGGTGTAATGGTCCAGAGCTTGCGGCAGGAATCCGGTGATGTAGTGGGGGGGGAAAAGCAGTCCAAAATGCTCAAGACTGATATAGCGCTGTGCAGACTGGCAGGTATTATCCGGGCTAAAGCAGCTAGAGTCTGAGCGAAAGGTAAAGACAGCTAGCAGTGGCTAACAATGACTAAATAGCTAGTAGCTAATTAGCTGTCTAGCTTCTGATGGAGGATCCAGTTATAAGGTGTAAAAGAATAGCAGATTCGTACCACATTGGGTGAAGCGGGTTGCAGAAAGGTATATTTAATTCCAAAATGGAAAAATTAGAGATTGAAATATAATGAAATATATACAAAAAAAACTCCCTGATGCTTCCCTTTGGTGAGGCGTCATTCTGTAACGGTATGCGCTGAGAGTCAGGAAGCAAGTTCAGGGACTGAGTGTTTTAATGGAAAACCACAACATAAACCAAAACAAGAACCACGAACAACGCAGACAAGAAACAGAAACAATGACACCTGGGGAAAGAATGTCGCAGGGGAGTGACATAAAAAGGGCAGGTAATCAAGGAGGTGATGGAGTCCAGGTGATTGTCATATTGCGCTAATGCGCATAATGATGGTGACAGGTGTGCGCCTTAACGTGCAGCCTGGTGACCTAGAGGCCAGAGAGGTAGCACACGTGACAAAAACTAATCCCAGATCAGATTCAGCACTACTACTCTAAGACACTTCATGAATACAGGCCCTAGTTATGTTGTTATTCCGATTCTGCATTGAGCTCTCCTCCCGTCCTGTTCCACTAGCGGTGTGTGCTCTGGGTTTAATCATATTATCTTATGTGCCTCACTGCCTCCTTTTACACATACAGGTCAGGGACAGGGACAGAGAGATTCACCGGACAGTATCTTCAGTCTGTAGGACTGGTCTGGTAAACAAACTCTAATCCACAGAACTCCATGGCTGCGTTCCAAATGGCACCCATTGGGCTCGGGTCAAAGTTAGTGCACTATATAGGGAACAGGGTGCCATTTGGGACACAACTCATCACAAAGAAGCAGGGCGAGGAGGATGAAACCTCCCTGTGGGTGGCTTTTCAAACAAATCAATTAACAAGACACCAATTGACATTGTGTGGATGATGATCCATTCAACAGTTTTTTGGGGCAATTATGTTACTTAGCTGTGAAGAAAACAACTCAGTGTTATATTAGCTTGTAACTACTGACTTTCATTTGTCACTGTAAACCAGCAAAGAAACAATATCGCTAGTGTTTGAAGTGAACTCTACAGAATTTTACAAATGGTTTCATTTTTTAACAAAATAATCAAACCACTGCACTGATCTCTCACATGTTTAAAGTAAACATTAGCCTCCCAAAGCTAATCTGACAGTGCAGTTAGTTGGCTACATCAAAAGGGGTCAGTTAGGGAGGGAGCCAGTGGATGGGAATTTGCTTGCTGCTCATGCCTCTCTAACACAGTTATACTCACTGCTACCAGTTGCTATGGAAACATGTTTCCCTGCTTGCTCTTCTCATCAACCTTCACTCCTCCCTCTCAGTCCATGGCTCTGTCTGATTGGTTTCAAGGGCACGGCCTCCAAGGAGGTGAATTAACATTAACATGGCCAGGGTGTTAGTAGATACTGCACACACTCTAACACAGTCACACACAGTCATACAGTGAACATCACGGGGCACAGCGTTGTTTCATGGTCCAACATCTGAACAAGTTGATCAGGACAAAACACACTGGTCTATCACACTGAAGAACATGTAACCTGGGTGAACATGTAACCTGGGTGAACATGTAACCTGGGTGAACATGTAACCTGGGTGTGATACGCTTAGGAATCACAGGATTTAAGTGAAATATTGTATGTATTATTTGAGGCTCAGCTGGAGTTGTCAAGCCATTATTGTGCCCTTCAGATCAAATCACAGGCATCCATATCTTCTATGGTCAAAACACAGCCAGGGCATTTCATTTGTGTATTACACTTAGCCAAGAACAGAAGTGGCACAACAGAAGGCAGGATGAACATATTACTGGGTTTTTAATATAAGAAGCATTACTAGGGCTGGCACAATTATCGTATAACCGAGTAACCGACAGCTGACTAAAGACTGGACGGCCGGGCATATGTGCAGTTGAGTCCGTTTTTGCTGTAACGTGGAGTCCACAAGGTGATGTAACTTTGCCTAGGCAACGCCTCCCTCCTTGCAGCAGCAGCACATGCAGTCAGAGGGGAAGAGAAAGTAGAGGAGGATAGGTGTGTCTTAAATGAAATAAATATGCAGTGCCAGTCCAAAGTTTGGACAAACCGACTCATTCAAGGGTTTTTCTTTATTTTTTCTATTTTCTACATTGTAGAATAATAGTGAAGACATCAAAAATATGCAAGAACACATACTATATGGAGTCATGTAGTAACCAAAACAGTGATAAACAATTCAAAATATATTTTAGATTCTTCAAAGTAGCCACCCCTTGACTACAGCTGGAATCCTCTCAACCAGCTTCACCCGGAATGCTTTTCCAACAGTCTTGAAGGTGTTCACACATATACTAAACACTTTTTGGTGTTACACCCTGATCTGTTTCACCTGTTCATGTGATTGTCTCCACACCCTCCAGGTGTCGCTGATGTTCCCCAGTGTATTTATCACTGTGTCTCCTGTCTTGTATGTTTTCAAGTCAACCAGTGTGTTGTCATAGTTATGTTTTCACTCTGATTCTACAATGTAGAAAATAGTTTAAAAATGAAAGAAAAACCCTGGAATGAGGAGGTGTGTCCAAGGTTTTGACTGGCACTGTACATAGTTGAAGTTTACATACACTTAGGTAAGAGTCATTAAAACTCGTTTTTCAACCATTCATTCCACAAATTGTTTGTTAACAAACTATAGTTTTGGCAAGTCGGTTACGAGATCTACATTGTGCATGACACAAGTAATTTTTTCAATAATTGTTTACATACAGATTATTTCACTGTATCACAATTCCAATGAGTCAGAAGTTTTCATACACTAAATTGACTATACCTTTAAACAGCTTGGAAAATTCCAGAAAATTATGTTATGGCTATAGAAGCTTCTGATAGGCTAATTGACATCATTTGAGTCAATTGGAGGTGTACCTGCGAATGTATTTAAAGGCCTACCTTCAAACTCAGTGCCTCTTTGCTTGACATCATGGAAAAATCCAAAGAAATCAGCCAAATCAATCCCAGAACAACAGCAAATGACCTTGTGAAGATGCTGGAGGAAACAGGTACAAAAGTATATATATATATATATCCACAGTAAAACGAGTCCTATATTACCTTTCAGGTTATGAAAGGCCGCTCAGCAAGGAAGAAGCCACTGCTCCAAAACTGCCATAAAAAAGCCAGACTACGGTTTGGAACTGCACATGGGGAAACGTCCCCTGGTCTGGTGAAACAAAAATAGCACTGTTTGGCCATAATGACCATTGTTCTGTTTGGAGGAAAAAGAGGGAGGCTTGCAAGCCGAAGAACACCATCCCAACCGTGAAGCACGGGGGTGGCAGCATCATGTTGTGGTGGTGCTTTGCTGCAGGAGGGACTGGTGCACTTCACAGGGAGGGGAAACATCATGAGGGATGGGAAATTATGTGGATATATTAAAGCAACATCTCAAGACATAGGTCAGGAAGTTAAAGCTTGGTCGCAAATGGTCTTCCAAATGGACAATGACCCCAAGCATACTTCCAAAGTTGTGGCAAAATGGCTTAATGACAACAAAGTCAAGGTATTGGAGTGGCCATCACAAAGCCCTGACCTCAATCCCATAGACAATTTGTGGGCAGAACTGAAAATGTGTGTGCGAGCAAGGAGGCCCGCAAACTAGAGGTCGACTGATTATGATTTTTTAACGCCAATGACGATTATTGGAGGACCAAAAAAGCCGATACCGATTAAATCGGGTGATTTTGTATTTGTAATAATGACAATTACAACAATACTGAATGAACACTTATTTTAACTTAATATAATACATAAATACAAAGCAATTTAGCCTCAAATAATGCCCAGCTGTGTTGAAGATGGCGAATATCATGCTGGGAAAAGAGGCTGAAGTTAAATTATCCCAAATTCCTCTTTCAAATGACACCATCAGCGACAGAATAGAGGACATGAGCAAAGACATCTTGGCTCAAGTAGTTGCAGATCTGATTTCAAGCCCGGCAAAATTCAGCCTTCAACTCGACGAGACCACAGACGTTTCCAATCTAAGCCAGCTTGCTGTATTCGTGCGCTATGTGAAAGACGACGTGTTAAAGGAATAATTTTTATTTTGTATGCCTCTTACAACAACAACTAAGGCAGCCAATGTGAAGAAACTTGTGGATGACTTCTTCAAAGACAACAATCTTTCGTGGGATATGGTTTCTGCAGTCATGCTGGGAAGAAAGTCTGGTTTTGGTGCGCTAGTGAAAGCCGATGCACCACACATCAATGTTACGCATTGTATTCTGCACAGGCATGCGTTGGCAACAAAAACCTTGCCTCCAAAACTGGCAGAAGTATTAACAATTGTAGTGGAATGCGTGAACTATGTGCGAACTAGTGCTCTGCGGCATCGCATCTTCAGTCAGCTGTGTAAAGAAATGGGCTCTGAATTCGAGGTACCTCTGTACCATTCTAACGTTAGGTGGTTATCCCGGGGACAGGTGCTGAATCGGCGCATGTGACATAATACATTGCATGGACTAATGCAATAATAGTGTATTATATGACATTTTTCTCAGCCTCCAGTATTTATGCTGCAGTAGTTTATGTGTCGGGGGGCTAGGGTCAGTTTGTTTATCTGGAGTACTTCTCCTGTCCTATTCGGTGTCCTGTGTGAATCTAAGTGTGCGTTCTCTAATTCTCTCCTTCTCTCTTTCTTTCTCTCTCTCAGAGGACCTGAGCCCTAGGACCATGCCCCAGGACTACCTGACATGATGACTCCTTGCTGTCCCCAGTCCACCTGGCCATGCTGCTGCTCCAGTTTCAACTGGCCTGGGCCCTAGGACCATGTCCCAGGACTACCTGACATGAGGACTCCTTGCTGTCCCCAGTCCACCTGGCCATGCTCCTGCTCCAGTTTCAACTGTTCTGCCTTACTATTATTCAACCATGCTGGTCATTTATGAACATTTGAACATCTTGGCCACGTTCTGTTATAATCTCCACCCGGCACAGTCAGAAGAGGACTGGCCACCCCACATATGCTCTCTCTAATTCTCTCTTTCTTTCTCTCTCTCGGAGGACCTGAGCCCTAGGACCGTGCCCCAGGACTACCTGACATGATGGCTCCTTGCTGTCCCCAGTCCACCTGACTGTGCTGCTGCTCCAGTTTCAACTGTTCTGCCTTATTATTATTTGACCATGCTGGTTATTTATGAACATTTGAACATCTTGGTCATGTTCTGTTATAATCTCTACCCGGCACAGCCAGAAGAGGACTGGCCACCCCACATAGCCCGGTTCCTCTCTAGGTTTCTTCCTAGGTTTTGGCCTTTCTAGGGAGTTTTTCCTAGCCACCGTGCTTTTACACCTGCATTGTTTGCTGTTTGGGGTTTTAGGCTGGGTTTCTGTACAGCACTTTGAGATATCAGCTGATGTACGAAGGGCTATATAAATAAATTTGATTTGATTTGATACTCTTGAACTTATTTAAGCTTGACAAAGAGGTTGAATACTTATTGACTCAAGACATTTCAGCCTTTACATTTTTATAAATTTGTAAAAATGTGTAAAAACATAATTCCACTTTGACATTATGGGCTATTGTGTAGGCCAGTGAAAAAACATCTCAATTTAATCCATTTTAAATTCAGGCTGTAACTCAACAAAATGTTGTGGTGAAAAATGTTTGTGCCTTTCTAATAACTGATTTCTGTGTTCATGTAAGTGACTGATTGAACGAGTCCTCACTATCCGTATCTGCAATTTGGCAGTACGCACACAACCTTGTTTTGATAATGAAAGAATATCTCAGTTACAAGGTCTCAGCTTGGAGAAAGAAGCCTTGTGAGGTATAGGTCTGTCACATGCATGACCCAAAATGTTGATTTTGGTTCATGAAGAATGTTCATTCAAATATAAGTTGTCTGTGTAAGTATATAAGATAACTAACGTGACTGCCCCGGTGGAACTAACCTGTAATCCATGGCTACGTTTGATTGTGACCTCTCCAGTTTGCTGTTAATTAACAATTATTTATTTAAGATTGACTGCAAGTATCCCATGTGTAGAATTTCCAAGACAATGTGAAAAAAGTCAAGGTGTCACGTTCTGACCATCGTTCGTATGTGTTTTCCTTGTTTTAGTGTTGGTCAGGACGTGAGCTGGGTGGGCATTCTATGTTGTGTGTCTGGTTTGTCTATTTCTATGTTTGGCCTGATATTGTTCTCAATCAGAGGCTGGTGTTAGTCATTGTCTCTGATTGGGAACCATATTTAGGTAGCCTGTTTTGTGTTGGGTTTTGTGGGTGATTGTTCCTGTCTTTGTGTTTGTGGCACCAGATAGGACTGTTTTTTTTTTTTTCACGGTTCTTGTTTTGTAGATTGTTGTACTTTCATCTTCATTAAAGATGCACAAAACTAACCACGCTGCATTTTGGTCCGCCTCTCTTTCCCCAGAAGAAAACCATTACACATGGCGTGTGAATACTTTCTGAATACTATATGTACATTATGAGCAGTGTATATCATGAGCCAGACCAGGTTCAAATAAATATACAGAAATCTGAGCTAGCAATGCACCTCAGTCTCCGAAAAATTGCCAGGTTATTTTTCTCCTCATTGTTGAAGATTAGCCGTGACTCAATAAGCAGCTCACGGGCGATGTCTGCCCTGTGAGCTGCTGCCTGTAGCCAATGAGATTCACCCATAATCAGACAATTTAGTGTGAGTGCCCCTCAGCATCTGCAGCAGCTGTGCACAGCGCAACAAAAGCCTAGGGAGGCATAGAGCAGGGAGAGAACAGGGCGAGAGTAGGGAGAGAGCAGAACGTCTGTGGCCCATCATGGCACGCTGTGCTCTTCTGTAATGAGACAGCATTTAGTAGGCTGAATTCAGCCCAGGACAGGGCCAGAGGATAGGGCCAGAGGAAAATGCAGTTAAAGTAGGCTAGGCAGGCGAGAGAGAGAGAGAGAGAGATAGAGATTAGAGGTTGACCGATTAATCGGAATGGCCGATTAATTAGGGACGATTTCAAGTTTTCATAACAATCGGAAATCAGTAAATTTGCCGATTTTTATATATATATATTTTTTAAATTACTTATTTAACTAGGCAAGTCAGTTAAGAACACATTCTTATTTTCAATGACGGCCTAGGAACTGTGGGTTAACTGCTTCATTACGGGGCAGAAAGACAGATTTTCACCTTGTCAGCTCGGGGAACCAATCTTGCAACCTCACAGTTAACTAGTCCAACACAATAACGACCTGCCTCTCTTTCGTTGCACTCGACAAGGAGACTGCCTGTTACGCAAATGCAGTAAGCCAAGGTAAGTTGCTAGCTAGCATTAAACTTATCTTATTAAAAACAATCAATCATAATCACTAGTTATTAACTATACATGGTTGATGATATTACTAGATATTATCTAGCGTGTCCTGTGTTGCATATAATCTGACTGAGCATACAAGCATACAAGTATCTAGGTATCTGACTGAGTGGTGGTAGGCAGAAGCAGGCGCGTAAACATTCATTCAAACAGTACTTTCGTGTGTTTTGCCAGCAGCTCTTCGTTGTGCATCAAGCATTGCACTGTTTATTACTTCAAACCTATCAACTCCCGAAATGAGGCGGTGCCCAGGGAGTAGTTGTTGTTGGGGGTTAACTGCCTTGCTCTAGGGCGTAACAGCAGATTGTTTCACCTTGCCAGCTCAGGGATGCAAACCAGCGGCCTTTTGGTTAATGGCCCAACTCTCTTAACCGCTAGGCTATCTGCCGACTCATAACACCACCTTCCTATCCCATCCCCCAACTAGCCTATTCTTCCATCCTCGCAGGCTGCTACAGCTAACCACAGAACAGGGAGTCAGGGAACTACTATTAATGAAGCTCAACTCTCTGAACTTCCCAACTTCAGAGGCCCATATTATTACCTGATCTTAGTGTTCACTTTTAGATTAGGAACTGGGTGCTCTCTAGCAAAAACTGAAGCAAGCCCCCCCAGTCTTCTTTTGTCAGATGCACAACGTGCAGTGAGATTAAAAACCAGTGTTTTACAAAAAGGGGGAGCTTGCTGTGCCTTAAAAAGATGTGGAGTGAAGCTGTAGGACTATGGAGGGAATGGCTTCAAGTTCTGATGAAAAATCAGTTTGCAGCTTTCTCATTCTGTCTGTGTGGCACCTGCATCTCACAAATATAGATGGACTTTTCTGTGACATTTTACAGAAATTGAGATGTGTCATCATGTTTCTGTGAACTCCTTAAATGACCAAATCTGTTCTGGCAACAGAAGATGAGTCATTCTGAGGCTTAAAGGGATACTTCCGGATTTTGCCTATGAAGCCCCGTATCTACTTTACCAGTCTTTACCATAAACTAATATATAACATATTTATGTCTCTGCACCCCGTATGAAGAAAGTTAGAGGTAGCTGAATGAAGTTGCTAACTAGCACAAACCAATGCTAACTAGCATTAGCGCAATGACTTGAAGTTTATGGTATCTGCTAGCATACTAGTAGTTACTAAAGACTATGTCACTGCGCTATCGCTAGTTAGCAATTGCACTAACGCTAGTTAGCAACTTCTTTCAAACTGCACGCAGACATACAAATGGTATCAACGAGTACATTTGACTCTATTGACAAAATCCTGAATCATCCCTTTAATCAATGTGGTCCTCCATTTCGTTCCCTCTTCACGAGTCACGACACACTCACATGGGCAAAACAACGAGCCCACGCAGCAGTTGTCCTTCTCTCTAGCAACAAGGTAGCCATTCAGGCTCTACAGACTGACCAGTTTTGATTGTACCTCTGGTGACTGTAACAAAAAGACAGAGAGAGGGAGAGAAAGGACAATGACCACTCAGCTACAAGCTGCCTTGCTGCGACCAAAGCCCCAGCCCTGGCACACATTCATGCTGTGTCCCAAATGGCACCCTAGTCCCTACATAGTGCACTACATTTGACCATGGCTCTCGTCAAACGTAGTGCACTATGTAGAAAACAGGGTACCATTTGGGAAGCAGAACATGGCTCTCTGGGTGTCCATTGAGCAGGCAGGCAGGGAAGCTGGAGGCTGAGGTGTGTCGGCTAAGCCAGCCTGGGAGTCCACCAGAGAAAGGATCAATAGGAGGGGAAGCACTGATTCAGATGTAGCCAGACGGAGAAAGACAGACACACTGAGGCGGGCAGGGAGGGAACTGGGGAGGGAATGGGAATGCAGTGGAGCACTTGAGCACTCATTATGGGGTGGAGCATGACACACTCTCCTCTTTGGCTGCTGTTGATGCTCTACGCTGCCTTAGAACAAGAGAACGGTCTGCAATACAACAGAACAATATGCCTTAGAACAACAGAGCAGTATGCCTTAGAAAAACAGAACAGTATGCCTTTGAACAACAGAACAGTATGCCTTAGACCAACAGCACAGTCTGCATTAGACCAACAGCACAGACTGCCTTACATGCGGACCACACCGTCCACGTTGCATGTGCGAGTGTTGCAAAATACATTTTTAGAGCTGTCCCAGACAAAAAAAAAGAATTGGCCGACAAAGAGTCGCCTGTTCTTTCTACCTATTTTAAAACATGTATTTTTCCATATATAGACACACCCTGTGTTTGAATAAAATCAACTATATGTAGGCTACTGAACTTGCCCGATGCTTTAAGCACTGCGATTAAAAATGAAGACAAAAATTACTAAAAAGGAATCAGAGATCAATATAGACTAAACAGAAGAAAAAACCCTGTTGCTGACCCTCCTCCTCCTGCCTTTATGCTCCTGAAGTTGCTATAAATAAGATACACCAGCGGACTGAAACCCTTTCCATTTGGAGTGCCAAGTTATCGTACCATTTTTACTGATATGCATGCCAGTTATGATTTTCATATGCACAATTTTCGTGGAACAGTTTCTTTTAATTTATTATAGTCTTCATATCTCATAATCAACGTCATGTTGTTAATCAAAATCCTATCTAAATGAAAATGATACAAATCTAAAAGTAACTTCTATTGCCATTGCGAATATGTAAAAAAAAGCCTACATAAAGCCAACAAATAAAAACTTTGTTGCCAGCAAGTAGAAAATATCCTGATAAAAATACATATCCTATTAATCAAATTGGCTATGCATGGTCTGTCTGCAAGGAACTTGAAACATTATATCAACTATTAACTTGGTCAGTCCACGTGTCACGTGTGATCCTTCTCCGGCCTCTAGGTCCCAGGCTGCTCATTATGGCGCACACCTGTCACCATCGTTAAGTGCACCTGCACATCATCAGACTCACCAGGACTCCATCACTTCCCAGATTACCTGCCCTATATATGTCACTCCCTTTGGTTCCTTCCCCAGGTGATATTGTTTCTGTTTCATGTCTGTGTATTGTTTTGAATCAGGCCTTCATGGTCAAATTGCTGCAAAGAAACCACTACTAAAGGACACCAATAAGAAGAAAAGACTTGCTTGGTCCAAGAAACACGAGCAATGGACATTAGACCTGTGTAAATGTTTCCTTTGGTCTAATGCGTCCAAATTTGAGATTTTTGGCTCCAACCGCCGTGTCTTTGTGAGACGTGGTGTGGGTGAACGGTTGATCTCTGCATGTATATTTCTCACCGTAAAGCATGGAGGAGGTGTTATGTGGGGGTGCTTTGCTGGTAACACTGTCAGTGATTTATTTAGTATTCAAGGCACACTTAACCAGTATGGCTACCACAGCATTCTGCAGCGATACGCTACCCCATCTGGTTAGGGCTTAGTGAGACTATAATTTGTTTTTCAACGGGACAATGACCCAACACACCTCCAGGCTGTGTAAGGGCTATTTGTCCTAAGGAGAGAGTGATGGAGTGCTGCATCAGATGACCTAACCTCAACCAAATTGAGATGGTTTGGGATCGCAGAGTGAAGGAAAAGCAGCCAACAAGTGCTCAGCATATGTGGGAACTCCTTCAAGACTGTTGGAAAAGTATTTCAGGTGAAGCTGGTTGAGAGAACGCCAAGAGTGTGCAAAGCTGTCATCAAGGCAAAGGGTGGCTATTTGAAGAATCTCAAATATGAAATATATTTTGATTTAACACTTTTTGATTACTATGTGATTCCATATGTGTTATTTCATAATTTTGATGACTTCACTATTGAGTGTCTGCGTAGCCAGGCGCTAAAATAGAACTTGGTTCTATTTTAGACATCTGACGCGCTGCAAGTACTGCCTCGCTCATTTCCTCATTGGTTTTTAGGAACATATACCCACGTGGTTGATTGAAAGATGTCCAGTCCAGTTGGTTGCAGTAATGCACCTTAAAGGTGGTTGCCAACCTCCATATAAAATCAACAGAAGAAGAAGACTGAACCAGGAGAGATTACTAGAAACTACCTAGGTTTCCCCTTTTATCTGTGGATTAATTGTCGGAGTAGAGAACACACAATTGTGTGACTCAAAATGGGTAAAAATTATTCAAAGATCCAGCCAAAAAAAAGACCTTGTTTGATTCAGGTAAAACAACAACCCAATGTTTAAATCCCAGGACGAATTAGCTAGCAACAGCAAGCTAGCTAGCTAAATGTCCATGAATGTTTCATTAATATAGTTGGTTCAGAGTTGTTTTGATATTTCATCCTGCGTGTCCTGATCGTGTCTGGTGGGGATCGATAACATGTGTATGATGGCACACGCTCGTAGGCGGTTTGGTCATCATCTTAGAACAACAGAACAGTCTGTCTTAGAACATCAGCATGCCTTAGAACAACAGAACAGTCTGCCCTAGAACAACAGATCAGTCTGCCTTAGAACAACATCAGTCTGCCTTAGAACAACAGAACAGTCTGCCTTAGAACAACAGAACAATCTGCCTTAGAACAACATCAGTCTGCCTTAGAACAACAGAACAGTCTGCCTTAGAACAACAGAACAATCTGCCTTAGAACAAAAGTTCAGTTCAAGTCTGCTGCTTCTCTGCCATACTTTTATATTAGTCCTGTACAGTGCCTCAATTGGGGTGAAAGATAATTGATTGCAAGCAGTCATTGGTGAATCATTAAATGCCACTTAGGTAGTTAACTTGTAGAGTAAAGAGAATACCTTATTCAAGGAGCGAAGAAGAACATGAGGCACTGAAGAGAACCATCTTAAAGGTCAGATCTATCAGAGCAGAGCACTCTGGCTAAATACAACATTGAGTTGCACCCCCTTTTGCTATTTGAACAGCCTCAATTCATTGGGGCATGGACTTTACAAGGTGTCGAAAGAGTTCCACAGGGTGGTGAACCATTCTTGCTACACACAGTAAACTGTTGAGCGTTAAAAACCCAGCAGCGTTGCAGTTCTTGACACATTAAAACTGGTAGCCCAGCACCTACTACAATACCCCGCTCAAAGGCACTTTTATCTTTTGCCTTGCCCATTCACCCTTTGAATGGCACACATACACAATCCATGTCTCAATTGTCTCAAGGCTTAAAAATCCTTATTTAACCTGTCTCCTCCCATTCATCTACACTGATTGAAGTGGATTTAACAAGTGACATCAATAAAAGATCTTAGCTTTCACCTGTTGTGGATTCACCTGGTCAGTCTGTCATAGAAAGAGCAGGTGTTCCTAATATTTTGTAAACTCAGTGTATCATTAATACTGTGACTCATCCACTGCAAACACAGCCATTGATTTTGATGGAGGTCAGCAGATTGGCAATCAAAATCAAAGGGAGAACCATCTGCTGTGTTTGGATTTCAGACGAGAGAGAAGAGGGAGCAGGAACAGAGGCTATGTGTCCTGTCTGGCATGTACATTCTCTGTGGTGCAATTTGAGAGAGAAAGACAAACATAGTAAAAACCCAACTGAGCCACAGCAGGGTATTTATCCTACTTAGTCAGTAATCAATCTTCATAACCACACGTCAACCCCGGCAATATGAGGTCATTTGATGTGTTATATCTGTTCGCTTCATGGCCAACTGCTAGAGATAAATGTTTGATATAGATTTTAGATTTGCCACCCCGTCTCTGAAGCAGAGATGCTGCATTTCCTCTGCCGGTGGTTGAGGGCCAATGATATCGTCTCACCTCAGGCAGAGCGGAGCAGAGAATCTCCCCATAGAGCCCTATGGGCCCCGGTCAAAAGTAGTGCACTTAATAGGGAATATGATGCCATTTGGGAAGCAGACTGAGCCTCACTGTACCACAGTACCACACACTGGCTTCATATTTCCTCTGATCATCTCAAATTGGGCTCATCTCTTCTGCCATTAAAACAGAACTTCCATTAGATTTACACACAATAAAAAGCTAATCGTTAAATGAGCTGTCGAAGGAATGATAAGACAGTTTTGTACAGTAAAGGATATATCTTCATGCAGAATTTTACAGGGTCTTTATTGTTCCTGGCTACACACAAGACCTAACCAGGAAAAAACTATATATAGCCCTATACAGTATGGGCCTGCAAAGGGTTGGAAACTTTCCGGTAAATTTCCAGGAATTTTCCCAGAAATGTTCCATGGGAAGTTAATTAAGGATTGGCGTTCCGTCAATGGGACAGTTGTAAATCATGCAGTGCATTATATCAAGATCGCAGATTTAAGAGTAACAACAAATGTTGGTACATAAAAGTGTCCTATATCATCTGAAAATTTAAATTCTTGTTAATATAACTGTACTGTCCAATTTACAGTATTACTGCGAAAAATGCCATGCCATTGTTCGCGGAGAGCTCCTAACAACAAAACACTTTTTTCAACGCGATAAGTTTGATAAATTAGCTCTGAAGGTGAAATGTGTACTTACATTCTGAAATCTTGCTCTGATTTATCATGCAAAGGGTCCCAGAGATAACCAAGTTAGTTAGATAAAATCCTTTATCATATCCTAAAAAGGTCCATACAGCACGCACGATTGATTTTGTATTTCCACTCGATCAATTTGCAAACAAATAAATCTGTGATAATCTCATCCCAAACGTTGTTTGAACGAGTCAAATGGCATTTGTATCTATTCCTCAGAGATCCTAGAAGGTAACAATACTTCACTATTTCATTAGGGGTGTAGTATATCCTATAGTCAGAGAGCGACACCTTCATGGAAGCCGATGACACGGGCGGCCATCACTTGAACAACTGTATCTTTGTCAAATAAGCACCAATTGGGGTCAAACAAAGCTAGCTAGATAGCCAATGAGCTGGGCTTTACGGGAGTATCCGGAAACGATATATATGTCGTAAAATGTATCTTCCAACCTTGTACGACAGTATGCCTTTTCAATTTGGACAAAAATTATAAGGATATTCAGAGTTATGAAGTTCCTGTTTGTATTTCAAATGTTGAACTTTTAATATGGCTACTAATACTTGGAAAGCTAAATAAAAGTCCAGGCATACAGATTTGACGATATTCTTGCAAAATATCCCCGAGCTGACAAGGTACAAATCTGTCGTTCTGCCCCTGAACAGGCAGTTAACCCACTGTTCCTAGGCTCTCATTGAAAATAAGAATTTGTTCGTAACTGACTTGCCTAGTTAAATAAAGGTTTAAAAAAAGTGAAATGTCAGAATAATAGAAGAGAGAAAGATTTATTTCAGCTTTAATTTCTTTCATCACATTCCCAGTGGGTCAGACATTTACATACACTCAATTAGTATTTGGTAGCATTGTCTTTAAATTGTTTAACTTGGGTCAAACATTTCATGTAGCTTTCCACAAGCTTCCCACAATAAATTGGGTGAATTTTGGCCCATTCCTCCTGACAGAGCTGGTGTAACTGAGTCAGGTGTGTAGGTCTCCTTGCTCGCACTTTTTCAGATCTGCCCGCAAATATTCTATAGGATTGAGGTCAGGGCTTTGTGATGGCCACTCCAATACCTTGACTTTGTTGTCCTTAAGCTGTTTTGCCACAAATTTGGAAGTATGCTTGGGGTCATTGACCATTTGGAAGACCCATTTGCGACCAAGCCTTAACTTCCTGACTGATGTCTTAAGATGTTGGTTCAATATATCCACATAATTTCCCTTCCTCTTGCCATCTATTTTGTGAAGTGCACCAGTCCCTCCTGCAGCAAAGCACCACCACGACATGATGCTGCCACCCACGTGCCTCACAGTTGGGATGGTGTTCTTCGGCTTTCAGGCCTCCCCCTTTTTCCTCCAAACATAACAATGGTCATTATGGCCAAACAGTTCTATTTTTGTTCCATCAGACCAGAGGACATTTCTCAAAAAGGTACGATCTTGTCCCCATGTGCAGATCCAACCCGTAGTCTGGCTTTTTATGGCGGTTTTGGAGCAGTGGCTTCTTCCTCGCTGAGCGGCCTTACAGGTTATGCCGATATAGGACTCATTTTACTGTGGATATAGTTACTTTTGTACCTGTTTTCTCCAGCATATTCACAAGGTCCTTTTTTATTGTTCTAGGATTGATTTGCACTTTTCGCACCAAAGTACGTTCATGCCAAGGAGACAGAACATGTCTCCTTCCTGAGCGATATGACAGCTGCGTGGTTCCATGGTGTTTATACTTGTGTACTATTGTTTGTAGGTGGTACCTTCAGGCGTTTGTAAATTGCTCCCAAGAATGAACCAGACTTGTGGAGGTCTAAAATTTATTTTCTGGGGTCTTGGCTGATTTCTTTTGATTTTCCCATGATGTCAAGCAAAGAGGCACTGAGTTTGAAGGTAGGCCTTGAAATACATCCACGTCAATTAGCCTAACAGAAGCTTCTAAAGCCTTGACATCATTTTCTGGAATTTTCCAAGCTATTGTGGTCAGCTATTGTGAATTTTCATCCTGTAGCACAAACTCCAAAAAGTTCTGGGAAACTGTAAAGTCCATGGAGAATAAGAGCACTTCCTCCCAGCTGCACACTGCACTGAGGCTAGGAAACACTGTCACCACCGATAAATCCGCGATAATTGAGAATTTCAAGAAGCATATTTCTACGGCTGGCCATGCTTTCCACCTGGCTACCCCTACCCCGGCCAACAGCCCTGCGCCCCCCAGAGCAACTTGCCCAAGCCTCCTCCATTTCTCCATCACCCAAATCCAGATAGCTGATGTTCTGAAAGAACTGCAAAATTTGGAACCCTACAAATCAGTCTTGCTAGACAATCTGAACCCTCTCTTTCTGACATTATCTGCCGAAATTGTTGCAACCCCTATTACTATCCTGTTCAACCTCTCTTTTCGTGTCGTCTGAGATCCCCAAAGATTGGAAAGCTGCTGCGGTCATCCCCCTCTTCAAAGGTGGAGACACTCTAGACCCAAACTACTACAGACCTATATCTATCCTACCCTGCCTTTCTAAGGTCTTCGAAAGCCAAGTTAACAAACAGATCACCGACCATTTCGAATCCCACCGTACCTTCTCCGCTATGCAATCTGGTTTCTGAGCTGGTCATGGGTGCACCTCAGCCACGCTCAAGGTCCTAAACGATATCATAACCGCCATCAATAAGAGACAATACTGTGCAGCTGTATTCATCGACCTGGCCAAGGCTTTCGACTCTTGTCAATCACCACATTCTTATCGGCAGACTGAACAGCATTGGTTTCTCAAATGACTGCCTCACCTGGTTCACCAACTACTTCTCAGACAGAATCGGAGGGCCTGTTGTCCGGACCTCTGGCAGTCTATGGGGGTGCCACAGAGTTCAATTCTCGGGTCGACTCTTTTCTCTGTATAAATCAATGATGTCGCTCTTGCTGCTGGTGATTCTCTGATCCCCCCCTCTAAGCAGACAATACCATTCTGTATACTTCTGGCCCTTCTTTTGACACTGTGTTAAATAGAGGTTGACCGATTATGATTTTTCAACACCGATACCGATTTATTGGAGGGACCCCCCCCCCCCCCAAAGTTGCTACCGATTAATCGGCCGATTTAAAAAATATATATGTATATTTGTAATAATGACAATTACAACAATACTGAATGAACACTTTTATTTTAACTTAATATAATTCATCAATAAAACCTATTTAGTCTCAAACAAATAATGAAACATGTTCAATTTGGTTTAAATAATGCAAAAACAAAGTGTTGGAGAAGAAAGTAAAAGTGCAGTATGTGCCATGTAAAAAAGCTAACGTTTAAGTTCCTTGCTCAGAACATGAGAAATATGAAAGCTGGTGGTTCCTTTTAACATGAGTCTTCAATATTCCCAGGTAAGAAGTTTTAGGTTGTAGTTATTATAGGACTTATCGGACTATTTCTCTCTATAGCATTTGTATTTCATATACCTTTGACTATTGGATGTTCTTATATGCCCTATTGTATTGCCAACCTAATCTCGGGAGTTGATAGGCTTGACGTCATAAACAGAGCAATGCTTGGATCACAGCGAAGAGCTGCTGCCAAATGCAGGAAAGTGCTGTTTGAATGAATGCTTACGAGCCTGCTGCTGCCTTCCACCGCTCAGTCAGACTGCTCTATCAAATATCAAATCATAGACTTAATTATAATATAATAACACACAGAAATATGAGCCTTAGGTCATTAATATGGCCAAATCTGGAAACTATCGAAAACAAAATGTTTATTCTTTCAGTGAAATACAGAACCGTTCCGTATTTTATCTAGCGGGTGGCATCCAGAAGTCTAAATATTTCTGTTACATTGCACAACCTTCAATGCTGTGTCATAATTATTTACAATTCTGGTAAATTAATTATGGTCTGTGTTAGGAAGAAATGGTCTTCACACAGTTTGCAAAGAGGGAATTGATATACACTAACAATCAAACGCAAACAATTCACACAATGAAGTTATGAAACAATGAATGTGCACAAATTGGTGGGAAAGAGCACATTCTGAAGAGAGATGTGCATTGTGCATCTCAGTGACACTCCCCTTCTTCTTGAACTGTGCCTTCCCAGTGGCCTCTGCAATGGATTAGTTCACTGAGATGGGTGCGAATCAGACAGGTGTTTCTTGTGCCATAAAAATAAATATATATATCTTTTTTTGTATTCTTTTTTTTTTTTTGCTACTGTTCGACAAAATCTTGGTCGACCAACAAGCCTATTTACCAAACAATTGATCAGTTGACTAATTGGGGTCAACCCTAGTGTTGTTGTACATGTACTGTATTACATGATGCAACTTGATACTGTAGCATGTTAGCCTGCTGCTAACACCAATTGATTAGTACACTATTCTGTGTTATGAATCAGCTCATGTCTATGTCTTATCGTGATTTTGTACTTTGTTACCTTGTTGTTAGCCTGCTGCACTGGGTTAATCGAGCCTGTCCTTGACATCCCTCAATAATCCACGCCACATCTCATTATGCTAATGCCATGTTGCTCTGGGGCCACTTCGTCATACTCCTCAAAAATGTCTTGAGCTCGGACTGATTAGCCACCAGTGACACTGATAATACACCTTGATAAAAATACAGTACACTGTTGAGCGTGAAAAACCCAGCAGCATTGCAGTTCTTTACACAACTGGTGTGCCTGGTACCTACTACCATACCCTGTTCAAAGGCTTACATTTTCTGTCTTGCCTATTCACCCTCTAAATGGCACACATACACAATCCTTGTCTCAAGGCTTGAAAGTCCTTCTTAACCTGTCTTACACCCCTTCATCTATGCTGATTGAAGTGGATTTAACAAATGACATTAATAAGGGATCATAGTTTTCACCTGGATTCACCTGGTCAATCTATGTCACGGAAAGAGCAGTATACTCAATGTATAAGGTACATTCTTAAGAATCAATGTGTACATTAAGCTTGGGCCATATACCATTTTTACCATATACCAAGGTATTTTGAAATGCAGTGGGTGCGTGCTACACCACTGCTTATAACTATAAGTTAACTATAACAATAAGAATTCTAAAATGTCAAATAAATATCAAATTCAGGTTTTCCCAGTTGCTAACTAAGTCTAGATGTCAAGATCTCAAGCTTCTTGGTTACAGCAGAGACATTCAATCCCCTCCTGGATCAAGATACCTGTTACCTATTAAAATGATAATACACTTTGAATTTTTTTATAGCGCCCTTGTGTATACTTGCGGTAATAGTGTATACCCCGGTATGGTACAGAAACAGTATGAACATCTGGATACCGCCTAGGGTTCATATCAATCATTTAAGTCCAAAAATGGATGTAGCAACTGCAGATTGCCCCTTTAAAGGGATACTTGAGGATTTTGGCAATGAGGCCCTTTATCTACTTCCCCAGAGTCAGCCCAATTTTTTGTCTCTGTGTCCAGTATGAAGGAAGTTAGCGGTAGTTTTGTGAGCCAATGCTGAATGCTAGCAGATACCCATAGACTTCCAGTCATTGCGCTAAATCTAGTTAGCAATTGCACTAGCACTAGTTAGCAACTTCCTTCAAACTGCATGCATATAAATAAAAATGGTTCATTTGAGTCTGGGGAAGTAGATAAAGGGCCTCATTTCCAAAATCCTGAAATATCCCTTTAATCGTAGGTAGCTAGGGTCAACAGATCTGCTGTGTTGTGTATGGGTGGCAGATAGCCTAGTGGTTTGAGTTTTTGACCAGTAACTGAAAGGTTGCTGGTTCAAATCCCTGAATTGACTAGATTAAAAATTGGTCAATATACCCTTGAGCAAGGCACTTAACCCTAATTGCTTTGGATAGGATAAGAATGACTGCAATGTAAAATGGTTACATATCTGCTGGTTAGAATGCAACAGTAGATTCAGTGAAGCCATGCTGGGGTTAAGGTTCCTAATCCCTTTGCAGGTACAAAATGGCAGCATGGGACATATTGACCTGCTCTGTTGTTAGTGCACTGATGGCCTACCTTGCCCTCCACTTCATCTGTAACCCTGAAGATGAATGCAGTGCTCCTGAGAAGAGGTTTGTTTCTCCTTGTCAGGATTAGATATACTGTAGTAAGACTTCTACCGTGACTTTGTAATACACTGCCAAACAAACCTCAGGTTGGCTTATAATAAGCATAATAGCCTGGTCCCAGATTGTTCTGCTCTTGCTTACTACAGTACATTGATGTTATTGTCAAGCCAAACATAGCATGATGTTGAGTGACGGGGGTTGTCATGATACCACAAACAGGCTATGATGTCACTCAGGCTACGTAAACCTTGCCATTGATGAACGTTACAATACTAAATTGTTCTACACTCTTTTTAATACAATGACTGTAACCAGTAACAAAGGAAAGCCGAGAAGATGCCCTGCCCTCCCTGCAGGCCTGAGTCTGACTGACTAGGCGTGGTCTGTTGTTAGTGTGGTTGAGAGCAGGACGACAGATGGCAGAGAGGCACCTCATCACACAACATAAACCACACACACCTTACTGGCCAATCAGAAGCTGGGCGATTAAAAATAGTCTGTGATGGGAACAAGGCTTCCCTCCAGAGAGTTGTTGGCTACACTCTAGGTCCCACTGAGCTTGTGTCTGTAGTCAGATCTACATCAATTGCAACTGTCTCTCCACTTACTGACTGAAAAGTCTGAGGGTGCATCCCATATGGTACCTTATTCCCTGTATATTGCACTATTTCTGTCCAGAACCCTATGGACCCTTTTCAAAAGCAATACACTACATAGGGAATAGGGTGCCATTTGAGCTGCACTTCAGTCTAATACTGACTGATTAGTCTAATGCGTCTACTACAGAGCAGAGGGATGACTCAACTGACACATTGGAGGTCTTAGTGGGGAGGTCTGTGAGGTGGTTTTATCCCAGGATTAGACTGTGCCAGGCTTAGAATTCAAAGCAGAAGTATGGGTCTGCTCTGCTTATTGTAGGGGCCAATATAAACTGATCAAACAGAATAAGAAAAGGATGTGCCTGAGGAGGAGGATTACACGATGCCCACAGCAGATATCACATGCATGTCCGGTATGCACGCGCACACACGCACGCACACACTCTGAGCTCATTACAGCAAGAGGGAAAGGAAGGAAAAAGTCATGGGAGGCATGTTAAAAAACAAGAATATCAAAAGGTAAAGAAACATGAGGAGGCTTCAGTCACCAACACAAAGTTTGGAAATTGAAGTTCTGTTCCATTTCAGAAGTGATATTTCCCAATTGTAATTGGCTCGATCAAACAACAGATCTCAACAACTAACCAGCGCATCATGTAAAAAGACTTTCATTAAAACAGTTTTTTCCTCCCCAATTTCTCTTGGTTGCTACTTTGTTTTGACTTTGATGTGAAGCTTCATACAGAGTCCTCACACATCAAACAAACTGCAGTCTAAAATCACCTCACAGACCCTTTTAAGATCAACCTAGAATCCCCAGCAACTGTCAGAATGACTCGAAGGGCCACGAAGAGAGAATCCTTTTAAATGCCTTCCGACATTGGCACAGCATTGCACCTGGGCACCAGTACAGAAATGTCCTTATATGGTACTTCAGTAAATCTTGGCATTTAGCCTGCCAGTATGGTGCCATGTATCATGACCATACTGCATTACACAGACAGGCAGCTGCTATACAGGAGAGGAGAGGTGCCTTGGGAGGGTCATCTTTCTTTTGGGCTAATGGATGTCACATGGGTCTGGTTGCTGAATAATGGCCCATGTCTAGACAATATTCCATATACATAAGAGAATCTACCCAGCAGGATAGTCTCAACATAAGCTAGTCTCAAGTAGAACCATAAATATATGCTCTGGTTTCAAGCATTTGCCTCAAATGCATTCATGCTGTGATGCCATGGGTTTTTCATTGCGTTTAATAAAGACCAAATGCATCTAGACTTATAAATAGCGACATCACAGACACAATGCATCCTCCCTTAGGGTTGCAAAGGGTCGGAAACTTTTCTGTAAATGTCCAGAATTTTTATAGAAATTTTCCATAGGAAGTTAACTGGGAATTTTGCTTAAATTCATCAAAAACGTTAGCTTATAACAGTGAACCTTTTTTTGTGGGATACACATAAGGCAATTATAGGGCTTGTGGCATATTTTGGTTAAACTATCCCCAATTCAATGGAATTGCAACCCTCTGCATGCACAGTGCATTCTTCCATCACATGTACAGTGCACTCTTCCATCACATGTACAGCTGATTCTCAAGATCTCCACACATCTCCACATGAGATGCTATTGTGCCTACAGTACTACACTGTCTGAGCCAAGGACTACATGTTTTCTGGTAAGTTTTGATTACAATACTGGGTGGGGTGAATATATTTTATATCACATACAGTGGGGCAAAAAAAGTATTTAGTCAGCCACAAATTGTGCAAGTTCTCCCACTTAAAAATATGAGAGGCCTGTAATTTTCATCATAGGTACACTTCAACTCTGACAGACAAAATGAGAAAAATCAATAAAATCACATTGTAGGATTTTTAATGAATTTATTTGAAAATTATGGTGGAAAATAAGTATTTGGTCACCTACAAACAAGCAAGATTTCTGGCTCTCACAGAACTGTAAATTCTTCTTTAAGAGGCCCCTCTGTCCTCCACTTGTTACCTGTATTAATGGCACCTGTTTGAACTTGTTATCAGTATAAAAGACACCTGTCCACAACCTCAAACAGTCACACTCCAAACTCCACTATGGCCAAGACCAAAGAGCTGTCAAAGGACACCAGAAACAAAATTGTAGACCTGCACCAGGCTGGGAAGACTGAATTTGCAATAGGTAAGCAGCTTGGTTTGAAGAAATCAACTGTGGGAGCAATTATTAGGAAATGGAAGACATACGAGACCACTGATAATCTCCCTCGATCTGGGGCTCCACGCAAGATATCACACCGTGGGGTCAAAATGATCACAAGAACGGTGGGCAAAAATCCCAGAACCACACGAGGGGACCTAGTGAATGACCTGCAGAGAGCTGGGACCAAAGTAACAAAGCCTACCATGAGTAACACACTACGCTGCCAGGGACTCAAATCCTGCAGTGCCAGACGTGTCCCCCTGCTTAAGCCAGTACATGTCCAGGGCCGTCTGAAGTTTGCTAGAGAGCATTTGGATGATCCAGAAGAAGATTGGGAGAATGTCATATGGTCAGATGAAACCAAAATATAACTTTTTGGTAAAAACTCAACTCTTTGTGTTTGGAGGACAAAGAATGCTGAGTTGCATCCAAAGAACACCATACCTACTGTGAAGCATGGGGGTGGAAACATCATGCTTTGGGGCTGTTTTTCTGCAAAGGGGTCAGGACGACTGATCCGTGTAAAGGAAATAATTAATGGGGCCATGTATCGTGAGATGCCCTTCCATCAGCAAGGGCATTGAAGATGAAACGTGGCTGGGTCTTTCAGCATGACAATAATCCCAAACACACTGGCCGGGCAACAAAGGAGTGGCTTCGTAAGAAGCATTTCAAGGTCCTGGAGTGGCCTAGGCAGTCTCCAGATCTCAACCCCGTAGAAAATCTTTGGAGGGAGTTGAAAGTACGTGTTGCCCAGCAACAGCCCCAAAACATCACTGCTCTAGAGGAGATCTGCATGGAGGAATGGGCCAAAATACCAGCAACAGTGTGTGAAAACCTTGTGAAGACTTACAGAAAACGTTTGACCTCTGTCATTGCCAACAAAGGGTATATATCAAAGTATTGAGAAAAACTTTTGTTATTGACCAAATACTTATTTTACACCATAATTTGCAAATATATTAATAAAAAATCCTACAATGTGATTTTCTGGATTTTTTTTCTAATTTTGTCTGTCATAGTTGAAGTGTACCTATGATCAAAATGACAGACCTCTCATCTTTTTAAGTGGGAGAACTTGCACAGTTGGTGGCTGACTAAATACTTTTTTGCCCCACTGTATATGATTTTTGTTAACTAGCAAATAGTAGCCTACAGCAAAGTGTGTTTAAATCATTTCTAACTTGTTAACTATTTCTGCTAGTTAGTTTTTTGCTACCATGTGGGTTTTAGCTTACTTGAGCCTGCTAACTGATGAGTGTTAATTCACCTGTTTCCATGCATGTTTCATTTCAAAACATTTATCTTACAAAGGAGTTGTTTAATCTAACTGCTTAAACTCTCTAGGGTATGTGGGACGCTAGCGTCCCACCTGGCCAACATCATACAAATACTGAAATACTCATTATAAAAATGCATAAAAGATACAACTATTTTACATAGGTTTAAAGATTAACTTCTTGTGAATCCAACCACGGTGTCAGATTTAAAAATGCTTTACGGCGAAAGCATACCTTACGATTATTTGAGAAAATAGCCCAGCAGACAAATCATTACAAACAGTAACCAGCCAAGTAGAAGAGTTACACAAGTCAGAAATAGAGATAAAATTAATCACTTACCTTTGATGATTTTCATATGGTTGCACTCAGAAGACATTAATTTAGTCAATAAATGTTCCTTTTGATAAAGTCTCTTTTTATATCCAAAAAACTGTTTTGTTCGTAAGTTTTCTTCAGGAAACAGGCTCAAACGCAGTCACAACAGGCAGAAAGAAAATCCAAATTGTATCCGTAAAGTCCATAGAAAGTCAAACGATGTTTAATTCAATCCTCAGGCTGTTTTTAGCCTAAATAATCAATACTATTTCAACCGGACAATAACATTGTCAATATAAAAGGTAAACAAGAAAGGCACTCTCTCGGTCGCGCACATGAAAAACCTCTGTGACACGGCAGGGTCCACTCATTCAAACTGATCTTACTCCCTCATTTTCAGAATACAAGTCTGAAACAATTTCTAAAAACTCTTGACATCTAGTGGAAGGCATAGGAACTGCGTTTTGAGTCCTAAGTAAATGGATACTGTAATAGCATTGAATAGAAAACTACAAACAAACAAAAATATCCTACTTCCTGAATGGATTTTTCTCAGGTTTTCGCCTGCCAAATCAGTCCTGTTCTACTCACAGACACTATTTTAACCGTTTTGGAAACTTTAGACTGTTTTCTATCCAAATCTACCAATTATATGCATATCCTATCTTCTGGGCCTGAGTATAAGGTAGTTTAATTTGGGCACGCTTTTCATCCAAAATTCCAAATGCTGCCCCCTACCCTAGAGAAGTTAACAATTTTTCTGTACATGGAATTGTATTTGGGCTTTTCTTACTAATTTTTTTCTAATCTTTACAGGAAAATGCCACGGGCACTATCTGATGTGTGGAGACATTTCACTGCAGCTAATGTAGAAGGAAAAGCTGTGTACATTTGTAAATACTGTGCCAAATCATATGTGAAGAATGCAACAAAGATGCAGAATAATCTGGCCAAGTGCATAAAGTTCCCTCCGCACTCACAACAAGCAACCTCTGATAAAAGTCCCACTACTTCTCTTTGAGGAGAAAATTATGAATCAGACTCCTTATCGATAGCAACAGCTTATGGTCCTCCTGGAATCAGAAGTTGTTTTGACTCAATGGAGGAACGTAGTCAGACAAATGCTGATGAACGTCTTGCTCGAGCTGTGTATATAACTGCTTCACCACTGATGCTCACAGGCAATGTGTCGTGGAAGAAATTTCTGAATGTTCTTCGCCTAGCACACACCCCTCCAACCAGACATGCTTTATCTACTCATTTGCTGGATACAGAGTTCAACAGAGCTCAAGTGAAGGTCAAGCAAATCATAGAGAAAGCAGACTGTATTGCAATCATCTCTGATGGGTGGTTGAATGTTCGTGAGCAAGGAATAATTAACTACATCATCTCCACCCCTCAACCAGTATTCTACAAGAGAATAGACAAGGGACAACAGACACACCGGTCTCTACATTGTAGATGAGCTGAAGGCTGTCATCAATGACCTTGGACCACAGAAGGTATTTGCACTGGTGACAGACAATGCTGCGAACATGAAGGCTAAAGTGGGAGAGTCCTACTCTCACATCACACCCATTAGCTGTGCTGCCCATGCATTGAATCTGCTCCTCAAGGACATCATGGCACTGATAACAATGGATACATTCTACAAGAGAACCAAGGAAATTATTAGGTATGTGAAGGGTCATCAAGTTATAGCAGCAATCTACCTCACCAAGCAAAGTGAGAAGAATAAAAGCACCACATTGAAGCTGCCCAGCAACATCTGTTGGGGTGGTGTTTCCAGGAGGGGAAGGGGGCTCTCCAAGAAATGGCTAAGACACAGTCTGCCGATATGTACAGCCCTATCAACCGAATCCTCCTGGATTATGTATTTTGGGAGTGGTAAGCAGCCCGAAACTCCTGAAACCTATAACAGTAGCCATTGCACGGATTGAGGGAGAGAATGCCATCCTGTCTGATGTTCAGAATCTGCTTGCAGATGTAAGAGAATAAATCTGTACTGCCCTGCCCACTTCACTGTTGCTCCACGCAGAGGAAACTGCAGTTCTGAAATACATCAAAAAGCGTGAAGAGTTCTGCCTGAAGCCCATTCACGCCGCAGCGTCCATGGTGGACCCTAAGTATGCTGGCAAGAGCATCCTGTCTGGTGCAGAGATCAATAAGGCCTATGGTGTCATCACTACTGTGTCTCGCCACCTTGGCCTGGATGAGGGCAGTTGTGCCAACATATCTCATCAGCCATCTGGTGGAAGGGATTTTGTGGATCTGAGGCTCTTTCCCTGTTGCCTCCATCATCCTCCAAATCCCACCAACATCAGCCACCTCAGAGCGCAACTGGTCCTTGTTTGGTAACACACACACCAAAGCACGCAACAGGCTGACCAATACAAGGGTTGAAAAGTTGGTGGCCATCCGGGCAAATTTGAGTCTTTTTGAGCCTGACAACGAGCCATCCTCAACCAGGTTGGTAAGTGACAGTGAAGATGAGGCCTCAGAGTCTGATGTTCAAGAGGTGGACGTTGAGGAGGTCCAGGGAGAAGACATGGAAGACTGAGAGGAAGACAACCAAAGCTTTAGTTTCTAGATGATAATTTTACAGATGTATTTTGAAAATGTTTTTGGGAGATGCGATGGATCATTGGGATCATTCAATATTCCCTTTTATTGTTCAGTGAAATTATCCCATATGAAGAGTCGACTCAATTAATTAAAGTTCCATTTTTAACTAAATTGTTTTTTTCTATTGGAAGGATTTAATCTTTTGCAATTATGTCTACTCATGATAAGGTAAAAAGTTTATGTTTCTGTCTCCATATGATATTCTAAATATATCCAATGCAAAAAACATCTACATTTAAATGGTATTAATATTAATTTGCATATATTTCTGTTAATTCCCATGGAAAGTTTCCACCTCTGAATATTCCCCAAAATGTGCAACCCTAATTCTCCTCCATATGAATTCATAACATTTCAGTAACATAAACCATGCCCAACATTATGTCTACATCATCGGATCAAGTCTCTGGTCGAAGAAACAGAAAGTTGACCCTGTACGGTCAGAATAGGTTCCCACTGTACACTAGTCTGGGCAGTGAGGCGGAATAGGTTTCCACTGTACACTAGTCTGGGCAGTGAGGCGGAATAGGTTTCCACTTTGCACTAGTCTGGGCAGTGAGGCGGAATAGGTTTCCACTGTACAATAGTCTGGGCAGTGAGGCAGAATAGGTTTCCACTGTACACTAGTCTGGGCAGTGAGGCGGAATAGGTTCCCACTGTACACTAGTCTGGGCAGTGAGGCAGAATAGGTTCCCACTGTACACTAGTCTGGGCAGTGAGGCAGAATAGGTTTCCACTGTACACTAGTCTGGGCAGTGAGGCGGAATAGGTTCCCACTGTACACTAGTCTGGGCAGTGAGGCAGAATAGGTTTCCACTGTACACTAGTCTGTGTACACTAGTCTGGGCAGTGAGGCGGAATAGATTCCCACTGTACACTAGTCTGGGCAGTGAGGCAGAATAGGTTTCCACTGTACACCATTCTGGGCAGTGAGGCGGAATAGGTTCCCACTGTACACTAGTCTGGGCAGTGAGGCAGAATAGGTTCCCACTGTAAACTAGTCTGGGCAGTGAGGCGGAATAGGTTTCCACTTTGCACTAGTCTGGGCAGTGAGGCAGAATAGGTTTCCACTGTACACTAGTCTGGGCAGTGAGGCGAAATAGGTTTCCACTGTACACTAGTCTGGGCAGTGAGGCGGAATAGGTTTCCACTGTACACTAGTCTGGGCAGTGAGGCGGAATAGGTTTCCACTGTACACTAGTCTGGGCAGTGAGGCAGAATAGGTTTCCACTTTGCACTAGTCTGGGCAGTGAGGCAGAATAGGTTCCCACTGTACACTAGTCTGGGCAGTGAGGCGGAATAGGTTTCCACTGTACACTAGTCTGGGCAGTGAGGCGGAATAGGTTTCCACTGTACACTAGTCTGGGCAGTGAGGCAGAATAGGTTCCCACTGTACACTAGTCTGGGCAGTGAGGCGGAATAGGTTTCCACTTTGCACTAGTCTGGGCAGTGAGGAAGAATAGGTTTCCACTGTACACTAAATTTACATTACATTTACATTTAAGTCATTTAGCAGACGCTCTTATCCAGAGCGACTTACAAATTGGCTAGTCTGGGCAGTGAGGCGGAATAGGTTTTCACTGTACACTAGTCTGGGCAGTGAGGCAGAATAGGTTTCCACTGTACACTAGTCTGTGTACACTAGTCTAGGCAGTGAGGCGGAATAGATTCCCACTGTACACTAGTCTGGGCAGTGAGGCAGAATAGGTTTCCACTGTACACTATTCTGGGCAGTGAGGCGGAATAGGTTCCCACTGTACACTAGTCTGGGCAGTGAGGCAGAATAGGTTCCCACTGTAAACTAGTCTGGGCAGTGAGGCGGAATAGGTTTCCACTGTACACTAGTCTGGGCAGTGAGGCAGAATAGGTTCCCACTGTACACTAGTCTGGGCAGTGAGGCGGAATAGGTTTCCACTTTGCACTAGTCTGGGCAGTGAGGAAGAATAGGTTCCCACTGTACACTAGTCTGGGCAGTGAGGCAGAATAGGTTTCCACTGTACACTATTCTGGGCAGTGAGGCGGAATAGGTTCCCACTGTACACTAGTCTGGGCAGTAAGGCAGAATAGGTTTCCACTGTACACTAGTCTGGGCAGTGAGGCGGAATAGGTTTCCACTGTACACTAGTCTGGGCAGTGAGGCAGAATAGGTTTCCACTTTCCACTAGTCTGGGCAGTGAGGCGGAATAGGTTTCCACTGTACACTAGTCCGGGCAGTGAGGCGGAATAGGTTTCCACTGTACACTAGTCTGGGCAGTGAGGCTGAATAGGTTTCCACTGTACACTAGTCTGGGCAGTGAGGCGGAATAGGTTTCCACTTTACACTAGTCTGGGCAGTGAGGCAGAATAGGTTTCCACTGTACTCTAGTCTGGGCAGTGAGGCGGAATAGGTTCCCACTGTACACTAGTCTGGGCAGTGAGGCAGAATAGGTTTCCACTGTACACTAGTCTGTGTACACTAGTCTGGGCAGTGAGGCGGAATAGATTCCCACTGTACACTAGTCTGGGCAGTGAGGCAGAATAGGTTTCCACTGTACACCATTCTGGGCAGTGAGGCGGAATAGGTTCCCACTGTACACTAGTCTGGGCAGTGAGGCAGAATAGGTTCCCACTGTAAACTAGTCTGGGCAGTGAGGCAGAATAGGTTTCCACTTTGCACTAGTCTGGGCAGTGAGGCGGAATAGGTTCCCACTGTACACTAGTCTGGGCAGTGAGGCAGAATAGGTTCCCACTGTAAACTAGTCTGGGCAGTGAGGCGGAATAGGTTTCCACTGTACACTAGTCTGGGCAGTGAGGCAGAATAGGTTCCCACTGTACACTAGTCTGGGCAGTGAGGCGGAATAGGTTTCCACTTTGCACTAGTCTGGGCAGTGAGGAAGAATAGGTTCCCACTGTACACTAGTCTGGGCAGTGAGGCAGAATAGGTTTCCACTGTACACTATTCTGGGCAGTGAGGCGGAATAGGTTCCCACTGTACACTAGTCTGGGCAGTAAGGCAGAATAGGTTTCCACTGTACACTAGTCTGGGCAGTGAGGCGGAATAGGTTTCCACTGTACACTAGTCTGGGCAGTGAGGCAGAATAGGTTTCCACTTTCCACTAGTCTGGGCAGTGAGGCGGAATAGGTTTCCACTGTACACTAGTCCGGGCAGTGAGGCGGAATAGGTTTCCACTGTACACTAGTCTGGGCAGTGAGGCGGAATAGGTTTCCACTTTACACTAGTCTGGGCAGTGAGGCAGAATAGGTTTCCACTGTACTCTAGTCTGGGCAGTGAGGCGGAATAGGTTCCCACTTTCCACTAGTCTGGGCAGTGAGGCGGAATAGGTTTCCACTGTACACTAGTCTGTGTACACTAGTCCGGGCAGTGAGGCGGAATAGATTCCCACTGTACACTAGTCTGGGCAGTGAGGCAGAATAGGTTTCCACTGTACACCATTCTGGGCAGTGAGGCGGAATAGGTTCCCACTGTACACTAGTCTGGGCAGTGAGGCAGAATAGGTTCCCACTGTAAACTAGTCTGGGCAGTGAGGCGGAATAGGTTTCCACTTTGCACTAGTCTGGGCAGTGAGGCAGAATAGGTTTCCACTGTACACTAGTCTGGGCAGTGAGGCGAAATAGGTTTCCACTGTACACTAGTCTGGGCAGTGAGGCGGAATAGGTTTCCACTGTACACTAGTCTGGGCAGTGAAGCGGAATAGGTTTCCACTGTACACTAGTCTGGGCAGTGAGGCAGAATAGGTTTCCACTGTACACTAGTCTGTGTACACTAGTCTAGGCAGTGAGGCGGAATAGATTCCCACTGTACACTAGTCTGGGCAGTGAGGCAGAATAGGTTTCCACTGTACACTATTCTGGGCAGTGAGGCGGAATAGGTTCCCACTGTACACTAGTCTGGGCAGTGAGGCAGAATAGGTTCCCACTGTAAACTAGTCTGGGCAGTGAGGCAGAATAGGTTTCCACTGTACACTAGTCTGGGCAGTGAGGCAGAATAGGTTCCCACTGTACACTAGTCTGGGCAGTGAGGCGGAATAGGTTTCCACTTTGCACTAGTCTGGGCAGTGAGGAAGAATAGGTTCCCACTGTACACTAGTCTGGGCAGTGAGGCAGAATAGGTTTCCACTGTACACTATTCTGGGCAGTGAGGCGGAATAGGTTCCCACTGTACACTAGTCTGGGCAGTAAGGCAGAATAGGTTTCCACTGTACACTAGTCCGGGCAGTGAGGCGGAATAGGTTTCCACTGTACACTAGTCTGGGCAGTGAGGCAGAATAGGTTTCCACTGTACACTAGTCTGGGCAGTGAGGCAGAATAGGTTTCCACTGTACACTAGTCTGGGCAGTGAGGCGGAATAGGTTTCCACTGTACACTAGTCTGGGCAGTGAGGCGGAATAGGTTTCCACTGTACACTAGTCTGGGCAGCAAGGCAGAAGGAACAGCACTGTGCTGTGACTGCTGTACTCAGCTAGATCTGGCCAGGGAGGGACTGACGTGTGTACTTCCTGTCCCTCTGCGTCTCGATGGGGATGTGGGTCGGTCCTGACAAACCAAGGAACCTCCAGTGGCAGCGGATGTAGACATCTCCGGGTGGCCATTGATCGTAATGGAAGGGCTTCCTACTACACTGGCTGCAGACCAAGAGGCACATTTGTGACTGTAGCCTATAGCTCCCAGAAGGCAGTTGCTTCCATAATAAAAGATGCAAGGAGAAAAAAAGGGGCGAACTCTGCAAAATTGTGGGAGACTTTCCCACTTAGTGCATATCTCAGAGTGCTTTAGTAACACTAGGGCTCACTGTGTTGAGCTCCACTCATCTAAGACAAAAGGCAGCGACCCTCTCAGTGGACGCTTGCTGCTTGCTCTGTGACTGTCTGCCTGTGAGATAGTTTGATTGGCCTCACATGGCCCTGGCTGACAGCTGTCATCAGCCCCGCTTGCTCTCCGTGGCATCCGTGCAAAGGCAGAACGATGGGGTTCATGACACATCCTGTTTCTGTTGGCCAAGAGAGCTTTCAGGCTGAGCAGGGCAATGAGTCACACTGAGGGCAGACCCTTCAGGGAGGGGGGGAACAGAGAGAGAGAGAGAGAGAGAGAGAGAGAGAGAGAGAGAGAGAGAGAGAGAGAGAGAGAGAGAGAGAGAGAGAGAGAGAGAGAGAGAGAGAGACAGAGAGAGAGAGACAGAGAGAGAGAGAGACAGAGAGAGACAGACAGAGAGAAGGACAGAGAGAGACAGACAGAGAGAGAGACAGAGAGAGAGAGAGACAGAGGGAGAGACAGAGAGACAGACAAAGGGAGAGAGAGAGAGAGAGAGAGAGACAGACAAAGGAGAGAGAGAGAGAGAGAGAGAGAGAGTAATTCTGCACAGGCTGGTTGGTGATCTCTGTTCCCTCTCCTTATTCGAGGCGAAGTCCCAGCTGCATGGGCACAGTCTCAAAGAGAGAGAGAGAGAGAGAGAGAGAGAGAGAGAGAGAGAGAGAGAGAGAGAGAGAGAGAGAGAGAGAGATTTGATGAGTCATGCCAGCTGTACAGAGAAACAAACTTGGGCTAAATAGGGAACTAGAATTCTGAAAAATATAATCTGTAATCAGGCCACAGTAGCTTCTAAGCAAAAATGGGTACATGCAAACCTATTTGAAAATGGGAACCCTACTTTAATGCCCCTCAAGCAGTGACACTAAAAACCTCTCAGACATCATCTGCAGTTCAAGTCTATGGAACCTACAGAGAATGTTACATCCATTTGGTCATCATGATAAAGCTTTTTTATTCTATTTTGGGGGACTACAGTTCATACAAGCCTGCATGGAAACAAACAGCGTGATGTGTTACTAACATGAATAACGAATAGGATAGATGCTTTGATGCTCTACTCTAGACTTAAAAATACCTGTCAGGGCACTCACACTTGAGTTGAACCCAGCAAATACATTTACATACAAAAGTAAAGTAAATGTTAAGTTAGATTTTTGGCCTTTTTAGCTATAAGATACAGCATTTATTGGCCCTGCATGACTCAGTAGAGTGATGGCATTTCACTTCATGCATGAGGATTTAAATGCTTCAGGCGTTTATCATCAACACAGCAAAAACCAACAACCCAGAACTAAACAACTATTTCTCAGAGTTAAAAAGGCATTGAAAGATGCTGTGCATTTCCTGTGAAATAAATGCTGTGTAATGTATCGCTCAAACCACAGTACTGTAAGCATATACAACATCATATGTTAGTTTAGAATACTAGACTCTGGTTCAGATATCAGAGGTCTGAGAAGATTGGATCCATCAATCTACTCCATGCTAGCTGGCTAGGAACAACTTTGAGGGCTAGGCTACTACAACAGTGTAGGGCTTACCACTTCCTTATCCTCCTCTGAGACAAGAGCATCCCCTCTCCCCATTGCTCTCTCTCCTTCCCATCTCTCTCCCCTATCTCTCCCTCTCCCCCATTTCTGTCTCCCTGCCTCCCACCCTCTCTCTCACTCTCTCTTTCTCCTTTGATTTAGCTGCCCTGAGCTTCCAGCATCACTTCATAATTCACGAGGTTCAGCTGCCAAATGAAAGGTTGAGGCAGCCAAACGTGTGTGTGGAGCAGAACTATGAACACTTCATCAGCATCCAAATGGACATCCGAGTTTCGTGCGGAAGGAAAAAAGTACATTTTCCAGTTGTTAGTTGTATTTATTCAAAGCCATTCTTTCTCCCCAACATTAATGGAGTGTGCAAGGTCAGACGTAGCAAAAATCTGAAATGCCACAAGGTATAGCTGCAAGGTAACATTCCATTTATTTGAGGGACCTTGTTATTCTATGGCACCTAGCTTTACACAACTCTCTTAAGGGCATTAAATGCTGATACACACACTTGGCTTGCATGATAAATGAACAAGCAGTGAGTAACAACAAGGCTTTCTTACAGCTTCAGTGTGACAGCAGTATTTCTCCTGAGCATTGCAGAGTGGTCAAGCACAGAGGCAAACAGTGGTGGTGGTGAGAGAGAAGGTCCATGCCCATTTCATTAGTCATTCATTATTCATTGGGAACACAACAGCCATGGTTGTGCTTTAGAAATGAAAAAGGGCAAAGTGGACCCTGAAGGTCTATGGTGGCGCTGTGTTATGTCATGATGACGTTTGACCAAATGCCGAAGAATGTTTTACTGAAACGTGTGAATGATTAAACTATGAATAAATTACTATTTCCTAGCCTAATCATTTATCTCACTGCTATTATGGAGACAAATCAGGAGTTGACCTGCTAACACATTCAGGATTATTAGTTGCCAAGTCTCTCCAAGACACCATGCTTAATGTTAAAAACTTCTTGACGCACCCATCCCGTTAGCGGGATCATTTTCATCAACAGCCGCTGAATTGCAGCGTGTCAAATTCAAATTAAATTACTAAAAATATTACATTTTTTGCAATATAGAAAAACACAGCTTAGCTTGTTGTTAATCCACCTGGCGTGTCAGATTTCAATACAGCTTTTCGGCAAAAGCATAACAAGCATTTATGTAAGAACATCTCTCTCCGTAGACAAAATATTACAAACACTAGCAGCCAAGTAGATTGGTCACGAAAGTCAGAAAAGCACTAAATTAAATCGCTTACCTTTGATGATCTTCGGATGTTTGCACTCACGAGACTCCCAGTTACACAATAAATGTTCCTTTTGTTCCATAAAGATTATTTTATATCCAAAATACCTCCATTTGTTTGGCGCGTTATGTTCAGAAATCCACAGGCTCGAGCGGTCACGACATCGCAGACGAATATTCCAAATAGTATCCGTAATGTCCACAGAAACATGTCAAACGTTTTTTATAATCAATCCTCAGGTTGTTTTTAAAATATGTAATCGATAATATATCAACCGGGACTGTAGCTTTTTCAATAGGAGAGGGAGAGACAATGGCTGCCCCACTCTGTTGTGCAAGCAAAACTCTGCAAACACCCAGCTATCCACTGACGTGATGTGATCTTTCTCGCTTATTTTTCAAATTAAAAGCCTGAAACTATGTCTAAAGACTGTTGACACCTTGAGGAAGCCATAGGAAAAGGAATCTGGTTGATATCCCTTTAAATGGAGGCAAGGCGTCCAATGGAACAGAGAGCTTTCAGGAAAAACAGCACTTGTTGGATTTTACTCAGGTTTTCACCTGCAATATCAGTTCTGTTATACTCACAGACAATATTTTGACAGTTTTGGAAACTTTAGAATGTTTTCTATCCTAATCTGACAATATTCTAGTTTCTGGGCCTGAGAACTAGGCTGTTTCAATTGGGTACGTTTTTTTTAGCCAAAAACGAAAATCCTGCCCCCTACACTCAATAAGTTAATGCATTTTGTTATTAAGCTTTACACTAATTTAGGATTCAGCTGGAGTGACTAGTGTGGAAGGATAGTTACGTTTTAATGTTTAATGATGGGCAGTCTCTACACTGTCGCTCCTCTGGAGATAGTGTCCTGTCTGTGGCCTTCCCAGACCCCAGCAGCTCTAATAAACCCTAATTATTAGGGCCCAACATTGCCCAAATACACTATTTTCCCTTACTTAATATGCACCTTTTACTAGTCATGCTAAACATGATCAGGGTTTAGCATAGGCCTTGTGAAAAACCCTGAAAATGTTTAGCATGGCTAGTTTACAGTATACATACGATATGCAAGGAAATGTACATTGACAAGGGTTGACTAAAAGTGTAATTTTAGATGATGAGTAGGATGTTGCTACCTGAGGGGGAAATATCCCTATTCTTCATGCTGCCTGTGTACAGGCAGCTGGGTTGGCAGTACTATCTTCTATAGTGTTTTAATAATAAATGCACTGTATTCTGCATGGATGCATGAACACAAAGACTGTAGTCAGCTGTACCTGCATCAACACTCCAGTATTTTTTCCTTGATAGCTTGTTCTCCATCTTCTTTTTAAATAAGGACCATGATATGATATAAGGTGATTATATATGATATCATATCATGAGGTCCCTGGCAATTCCCACCTCTACCTAGCACCAACTAAATGATGCATAAAGCTCATCATCAACCTGAAGATTAGCCCACATTATTATGTCAGCTCAGAGAGAAACTAAGCAACTGAGAAACTTTTTGTTGAAAAATGTTGAGATGTGGACTGGACTTCCCCTCTCCTAGTGGAAAATCTTTGGATGACTCAAAGGGAAGCTGATGTTGTAGGCTTAAAGGTTTCTCCAGTACTTTCGTATACTTTTTAGCCAGGAGTTATGAAGGTATCACTCACGAGCCAAAAGTGGTCCCCAAACATTGCATACTATGTCACATATGTGCAGATATGTGCACAACGCCATTGCTCTCCCTCCCTCCCTATCTGCTGTGTCCACTGAGCCGTTGAGCACGTCCTGCAACCTCGTTGAATAAACTGAGCAGGCCTCTTGCTAGCTGTCACTCGAACTGCTAGGGGGCTGACCCACATGGGGGTAAATGTAGGGAAAATGGCACGGCACAGCTTCAAGAAAACAGTCGCATTCAAACTAGGGATTTAGTTTATAATTGAGGTAAAACAGTAATTCAGTGATTATGAATGTATGAACTACACATTGACACATTAAGCCAAAGCGGGAGGTTTAAAACATGCTTTCTTAGTAGCCAAAGTACCAGAAAATGTATTTAATCTTTGAGATGTCACTGGACTGTCACTGGACTCCGACAGTCAGAGCATGAATGTACACCTTCCAGCATGAATGTACACCTTCCAGCATGAATGTACACCTTCCAGCATGAATGTACAGCATGAATGTACACCTTCCAGCATGAATGTACAGCATGAATGTACACCTTCCAGCATGAATGTACACCTTCCAGCATGAATGTACACCTTCCAGCATGAATGTACACCTTCCAGCATGAATGTACAGCATGAATGTACACCTTCCAGCATGAATGTACAGCATGAATGTACACCTTCCAGCATGAATGTACACCTTCCAGCATGAATGTACACCTTTCAGCATAAATGTACAGCATGAATGTACACCTTCCAGCATGAATGTACAGCATGAATGTACACCTTCCAGCATGAATGTACACCTTCCAGCATAAATGTACAGCATGAATGTACACCTTCCAGCATGAATGTACACCTTCCAGCATGAATGTACACCTTCCAGCATAAATGTACAGCATGAATGTACACCTTCCAGCATGAATGTACACCTTCCAGCATGACTGTACACCTTCCAGCATGAATGTACACATTCCAGCATGAATGTACACCTTCCAGCATGAATGTACAGCATGAATGTACACCTTCCAGCATGAATGTACAGCATCAATGTACACCTTCCAGCATGAATGTACAGCATGAATGTACACCTTCCAGCATGAATGTACACCTTCCAGCATGAATGTACACCTTCCAGCATAAATGTACAGCATGAATGTACACCTTCCAGCATGAATGTACACCTTCCAGCATGAATGTACACCTTCCAGCATAAATGTACAGCATGAATGTACACCTTCCAGCATGAATGTACACTTTCCAGCATGAATGTACACCTTCCAGCATGAATGTACACCTTCCAGCATGAATGTACACCTTCCAGCATGAATGTACACCTTCCAGCATGAATGTACACATTCCAGCATGAATGTACACCTTCCAGCATGAATGTACAGCATGAATGTACACCTTCCAGCATGAATGTACAGCATGAATGTACACCTTCCAGCATGAATGTACACCTTCCAGCATGAATGTACACCTTCCAGCATGAATGTACACATTCCAGCATGAATGTACACCTTCCAGCATGAATGTACAGCATGAATGTACACCTTCCAGCATGAATGTACAGCATGAATGTACACCTTCCAGCATGAATGTACAGCATGAATGTACACCTTCCAGCATGAATGTACACCTTCCAGCATGAATGTACTGCATGAATGTACACCTTCCAGCATGAGTGTACAGTAGGCTACCCCTCATCATCATGGTCTAACCTTTGTGGTTCTCATCATTCAGCTGGCCTGCCTATGAGACTGTCCGTCAGACAGGGGAGGTTGAGTTGAGCTGGTCAGGTTCCAAAGACAACTGTTGCCCCCAGGATTAGGACATGCAGTGGAGGGTGAATCCAGCTCCACACTGGAACATAGGGTCCTTAATCATGACACATGCTTCTATAATTAATCCTCTATAACAACCATCATTACAATACAACTATGCCTTCATGGCCGGAAGGGATGCTCTCAACAAAACAAGCCGCAAAAGGAAAGAGCTGGTGGTGGACCCTACCTCAAAGCTCAAGATAACAATACTGTCCAATTTAACAACTCAAACAGGTTTTTTACCCTCCATTGCAAAGTGCTATTAGAAATCCTGATCTAATGCCAAATGCTCTCCCAATGCCAAGGTACTGTAAGCCAGCTGCTGCTTTGAAAAAACGTTGACCAAGTCAACCAACTTTTGATATATGTTCCCTATAACCTGGAGGGCAAACGGTGAAACAAGACAACTATGTAAAAATGTAGAAAACAGCATAACAAGAAGCTGCATTTCTAATAGCTGCCGATGAATGGAAAAACAACACTTGTTGTACAATATTATTAATGAAAAGGGCAGGGGCATAAAGTCATATTCTAATCAGTGACAAAAGCAGCAGGCACTGTGTGGCAGTCAACAGCCACGGGCGACGGATGTTGTGCCTCTGATAGTGTCCGAGAGGTAAGGTTGGGAATTGCCAGGGACCTCACGATACGATATTATCCCGATAGTTAGTATTATGTATTACGTTTCTCATGATTCTCACAATTCTATATGTATTGCAATTCCATACGGTGACTTTTTTGCGATTCGATGTTCCAAACATATTGCTTATCTGTAACGGCGTTCGTCTGTTGAAGGAAGAGAGTCGGACCGAAATGCAGCGTGTTGGTTACTCATGACTTTAATGAATGAAATGCGGTACATGAAATAACTGAAAGACAAAAACAACAAACGGAACGTGAAACTATTACAGCCTATCTGGTGAACACTACACAAAGACAGGAAAAATCACCCACGAAATACAAAGCGAAACTATGGCTCCCTAAATACGGTTCCCAATCAGAGACAACGAGAATCACCTGACTCTGATTGAGAATCGCCTCAGGCAGCCAAAGCCTAAACAACACCCCTAATCAGCCGCGATCCCAAATAATACAAACCCCAATACGAAAACAACATATAAAACCCCATGTCACACCCTGGCCTGACCAAATATATAACGAAAACACAAAATACAATGACCAAGGCGTGACAGAACCCCCCCCCCCCCTAAGGTGCGGACTCCCGGACGCACCTCAAAACCATAGGGAGGGTCCAGGTGGGCGTCTGTCCATGGTGGCGGCTCCGGCTCGGGACGTGGACCCCACTTCATTAATGTCCTAGTTCCTCCCCTTCGCGTCCTGTAATAATCCACCCTCTCCGCCGACCATGGCCTAATAGTCCTCACCCAGATCCCCACTGGACTGAGGGGCAGCTCGGGACAGAGGGGCAGCTCGGGACAGAGGGGCAGCTCGGGACAGAGGGCCAGCTCGGGACAGAGGGGCATCTCGGGACAGAAGCAGCCTGGGACTGAGGGGCAGCCCGGGACTGAGGGGAAGCCCGGGACTGAGGGGAAGCCCAGTACTGAGAGGAAGCCCAGTACTGAGAGGAAGCCCAGTACTGAGATGAAGCTCAGGCAGGTAGTAGGCTCCGGTAAATCCTGGCTGGCTGGCGGAACTGGAAGATTCAGGTTGACTGGCAGATCTGGAAGAGACTGGTTGACTGGCAGATCTGGAAGAGACTGGTTGTCTGGCAGATCTGGAAGAGACTGGTTGTCTGGCAGATCTGGAAGAGACTGGTTGTCTGGCAGATCTGGAAGAGACTGGTTGTCTGGCAGATCTGGAAGAGACTGGTTTTCTGGCAGATCTGGAAGATCGCTGGGCAGACTGGCGGCGCTGGGCAGACTGGTGACGCTGAGCAGACTGGCGACGCTGGGCAGACTGGCGGCGCTGGGCAGACTGGCGGCACTGGCGGTGCTGGGCAGACTGGCGACGCTGGGCAGACTGGCGACGCTGGGCAGTCTGGCCACGCTGGGCAGACTGGTGGCGCTGGGCAGACTGGCGGCGCTGGGCAGACTGGCGGCGCTGGGCAGACTGGGAGCACTGGCGGCGCTGGGCAGACTAGGAGCACTGGCGGCGCTGGGCAGACTGGGAGCACTGGCGGCACTGGGCAGACTGGTGGCGCTGGGCAGACTGGCGGCACTGGCGGCGCTGGGCAGACTGGCGGCGCTGGGCAGACTGGAGACTTCGGCAGCGCAGGAGAGGAGACAGGCTCTGGCTGCGCTAAACAGGCGGGAGACTCCGACAGCGCAGGAGAGGAGAAAAGCGCTGGCTGCGCTGAACAGGCGAGGCGCACTGAAGGCCTGGTGCGTGGTGCTGGAACTGGTGATACTGGATCGAGGACACGCACAGGAAGCCTGGTGCGGGGAGCTGCCTGGAGTGTGGAGGTGGCACAGGATGAGCTAGACCGTGAAAGTGTACAGGAGATCTTGAGAGCAGTGTGGGCACAGGACGTGCAAGGCTAGGGATGTGCACAGGAGGCCTGGTGCGTGAGGCTGGCACCAACTTCACCAGCCGACTAACACGCCAGTTTATACACTGCTCGGTCCGTGAGTGGTGGGTGATTCTGTAACGGCGTTCGTCTGCATTTCGGTCCGACTCTCTTCCTTCAACAGACGAACGCCGTTACATTATCATATATCTGCTGCAGAGGGACAAGAGAGACCCATGAGAAAACGAGTTTTGATCAGTCATGGAAATAAAAGAGCTGAAAACAAATACTGGAGTTTTGGTTCAGGTACAGCCGACTAGCGCAAAATTAATATTGCAATATTGTCAAAAATAATATCATATTCTGCGGTAACATGGACTCTTAACAACGCAATTAAACTTTATTGCTCCTTGCTGAAACAAGCAAGGTGTTGTAGCAAATGAATCTTTGGTTGCCTAGGCAACCCCCCTCTCTGCAGCACCAGCATATGCAGTCAGGAGCGAAGGAGAGGAGAAAATGTGTCTTTAAAATGTGTCTAAAAAAGAAATTGAATGGTTAAATGTGTCATAAAAAAAAAGAATGATTATAACAGTGACCCCAATCATTTGGCTGACCAATAACTGTCATCCAAACTTCCTTGACCGTCACAGCCCTAGTCACTGTGTTGTTTTGTGTGTAGACAGAGCACTGTGTTAGTGTGCATGTGTAATGTCATGTTTTTAGTCCCCTAGGGCCAAGCATCTCTCAGAGGCCTGGATCTGTCTGCTCCACTCACCATCAAAGGGGAAGCTGAGGTTGGCTGCAGCAGTCCTCTCCTACGCCTCTGAGAGAGGCTCTGCTCTGCTGGTTACCCAGAATATCAAACAGTGCATACTCTGGTCTCACTGGATCCTTCATCCAAACATTCCTCCTAGATCCTCCATCCACATCCATGTGGCTCGTCCATCCAAGATGAATTGAAACATCCCATGTTCCCAGTTTGGTCTTGTGGTCAATCTGAGATCATCATCATCTTGCATTGTGAAATATTTCCTTGTGGATGATTTGGCCAGCCTCACCAGATGCACACCTCAGATGCACGGAAATGCACAGCCAGCCAGCCAGCCAGTCAGTCAGCCAGCTGCACATACAGGCCTGAGTAAATGTGGATGCCTACTGGGCTTTAAGGATAAAAGACAAACATAATTCTTGGCTTGATCCAACGACTTAGCCCACAACACATCAAATATACAGTTATGAAGCTGGATTGGTAACACAGACATAAAATAGGATATAAAACCTTACTTAACACACATTGAAATAGAAGTTTCACTGTACATGCTAAGAGCTCCAAGGTGCCAAGCAGCTTATCTGGGAGGGAACCCACCCATAAACAGCTTAAGTAACATATGCTATTCAAACACCAGCTGAACTAAAGATAGCAGTCCAGCAACTAAGTATAGGCTAGTAAGTGTGTTGTAATGTTCTGTACATGTGCCAATTCTTCTCAAAGCAGGTTGTAATGGAGGACCCCTGGGTTGAAAACTCACTGCAGGTATGTCCATGCTGTTCAATATGAAGAAAGAGCACAGGCAATTGCTCCTGATATCAGTGTGTTTACAAACAAACACAGCTTTAGTAGATAATGCTGATAAGTGATCAGCTATGATCTGATCTGAATGAACCCTATTATTACCTGGCAACTGAGACTGAAACACTACTCCTGTAGCAAAAACCTCCACTAACATGATTGGCTGGATCCAGCAGAAATACAAGCATAGACCTAGGCCTGCATGATTGGCTGTAGAGTTGTTGTCATAATCACCACTCATAAGACTGTGCAGACAGTCACAGCAGGAACTAAAATGGACCATGGAGAGGCTGCCTCTACCAAAATTATACCTTGAGATATTACTTCTTGGAAGTCAAAGTTACCATTCATAGAGAGTAGGCTAACCAGCATCAAGAAGTGCAGCCCTGATATCCTCACTACCATGATATTTCTAACCACAAACCTCTAAATGGAGATATTAGTCCAACAGCATTATCAGAGATATGGAGCATATCTCTGATAATGGAGCATATCAGAGATATGGAGATATTAGTCCAACAGCAGAATCAGATGATAGGTTATGTGTTGGCTGTCTCTGACATGCCTTTTCCGACCTTCTCTCTCCAGCTTCCGTCTTCACATCCTATGGTTTTTTCTTCTACTAATGAGCAACAGAGCAATTGCATTAGATCATCACGCAGAAAGGTTTCCAGTCCATTCGCTCTTCCATTCGTTTGGTCTCTGAGGAATACCCAGGTTGCCCGCATCGGATGAAGAGCTCCGTTCACTTCTCCATGCCCTTCTGCGTTAAGAACATCTGTGCCTCACATTCTGTATCAGCTAAGCCTATTCAGGTTCACCAAACAAGGGTGTGTGCAGCGCAAAGGTTATTGAAAAAGCTTGCCATACGCCTAAAATAGCCGAGGCTGGGCTATATATAAACAGGCTGGTCACAAGAAAGAGACGTTGATTTCTGACGTTTGAAAAGGTCCTGAGGACATCTATATGTGCCTTTGTCGGTGCTCACAAAAAAACAACAATGCAGCACTGGGCTTGAAGTCGCGAGCCATGTAACCACGCAGAATTCATGGGTCTAAAATCAACGTTCATCCAATTACGGAAAATTCCAAAGTTTAAATCAGGTTGCTATTAAAACCATCAACAGACGTGGAAAATAGTCAATAGACCAGGTCTACTTTCAAATTTAGGGAGCATTACGATTAAGTAAAGTCAACAGGATTTGAGAATATTCCAAATGTATATTCAAATGGCTCATATATCAAGAGGAACAACAACATTGCTTGTTGACATGATAAGCAAAGGTTTATTGCCAATTAGCATCTCCTTCTCGTGCTACTTTAGGATCTCAGGGGGGGTAACACAGTGTTCTGCTCCTGGGAGGAATGAAACCAAACACAATCACAACAACAGATGGCCAGGAGATAAGCCTTAACCAAAATAGCCTTTTATCACAGCTGATAAAGAAGACATGGTATTACCAGGTAGGCTACATCCTCTATCTAAGCTACCATGATGATGACACCGCAGCATTACCAGGCACAGCAGCCTCCCTCACAGCTGGAGCTCGAGGACCGCAACTCGTCACCATATCAGGTGACATCACAGAGATGAGTCACACACAGCGTGTAGGCTAGCAGTTGAGTGAGCATCACCACTAAAACCTTCAGTAACGATCTAGTATGTTCATGAAGCATTCTTTACACACCTAGCTACATGTATGCACATCTTAAACATCATGTTATGTGAGATGCAATCACAGATGTCCAACCTACGTAGCCTACTTATTGAAGCATAGTCCTATGTTTTATGATAACACAACACAATAGTGGCCTTGTAATGTAATCAAGTAGGGAAACACTTGGTTTCCTGCACCTGTGCACCACCATTAGACTGGGAAGGCTATTTGTATACTAACTTGGACAGGTTTCATCCCACTAAATACCCAATTTATGTCAATTTACATTTATGGAAAAACCACTGTAGGATATTTTATGGCAAACTCAAAATTATTTTGTTCATGACTTAGGGGCAGTAGGTTGCCTAGCGGTTAGAGAGGAGAGCCAGCAACCGGAGGGTGGCCAATTAGAATCCTGGATCCAATGGGAAAAGTTGCGTCACGACTTCCGCCGAAGTTGGCTCCCCTCCCCTACCGATCCCTTTTTCATTTGTCTGTTGGTTTTGTCTTATTAGTTTCACCTGTGTTTAATTTGGTTTAATTAGCTTCCCTATGTGTAGTAGTTTGACCTGCCCTTGTTTTGTGCGGGATTGTCTTTTGTTACATGTGTACATATTAGGTCGTGGTGTATTTTATTTTCTATACTGGACACCCTGTGGTTTTGGGTTGTCTGGTATAGTGTCCTGCGCTCTGTATTGTATTGGGCTTACAGTTTGGTGTGCAATAGTAAAGCACTTTACTCCATTACTCTCTCTCTGCGTCTGATTCCTGCACACACACCTAGTCCCGCGTGACAAGTTGGGGGGCAGTGAGCTGGCAACTGGAGGGTTGCTGGTATCAAATCCTAGATACGATTGTCTCCTTGAACAAGCCACATAACCCCCCACAACAGCTCCCTGTGTGCCCAGTGTGGCAGCCCCCCGCACACACAAAAAAATGTGGGTTCCTCAATGGTTCTTTGGGAAGAGTGATGGTTCTACGTGGAACCATCCTGATCCAAAGAACGCTGCTGTGTTATGCTATTACATGTTATTTTTGACTGTGTTTTGTGAAAGACTCACGGTATGAACTTGTGTCAATTGAGAACAGTTAGTAGTAGTTAATTCTCTCCTCCCCCAGCCATTCCAGAGCTAACAAACCTGATTCAACTGGTTAATAAACAAATATAAAACCTATGGAATTTTAACAAAACCCTGTATGGTTCTACAAAAAAAATCCAATAGGTTTAGTGATTTTTCCAATAGGATTGTCGTAGTCCTATAGGATTTTGTGTCACCTGTATCAGAATCCTACTGGAATTCTATTGGACCACATTTTTCCTTTTGGAAATCAAAAGTAATACATTTGGATCTTACAGGTATTTTATTAGTATTTTTCTTAATTGAACCCATTAAATGGGTGTTATCCTATATAATTCCAATACACGAATCCAATAGAAAAATTGGTCCAATAGGATAGGTTCCGAAATCTGATAGGATTATTCTATTGGATTATTGTATTGGAATTCTACAGGATAACACCCATAAAACAAAATCCAATAGCATAGAATCCCATTGGATCCAATAGGACTGGTTCCAAAATCTTACAGGATTTTTCTATTGGACTATTTTATTGGAATCCTATAACATGAAAGGATTTTTTATTATTATTGATTTATTTTACCCCATTTTCTCCCCAATTTCTTGGTATCCAATTGTTTTAGTAGCTACTATCTAAGGAATTATAAGAACCTTATAAGCCTTATAAGCATGTATCTTTATAGAACCTTCAAAAAAGGTTACCTATAGCACATAAATGGGTTCCGCTATGGTTGCAAGCCCAATAACCCTAATCTGGCACTATATATAACCAGTTTCTAGTGTGCATATTTCCAAAAATCTGTATATGTATTTTTTTTTTTTTTTAACCTTTATTTAACCAGGCAAGTCAGTTAAGAACAAATACTTATTTTCAATGACAGCCTAGGAACAGTGGGTTTAAGTGCCTGTTCAGGGGCAGAATGACAGATTTGCACCTTGTCAGCTCATGGGTTTGAACTTGCAACCTTCCAGTTACTAGTCACAACACTCTAACCACTAGGCTACCCTGTAGCCATCCAGACATAACACCCCATAATGACAATGTGAAAATACATTTTTTGCAAATTTATGAACAAATAAAAACAGATACCTTATTTACATAAGTATTCAGAGCCATTGTTATGAGATTTGAAATTAAGCTCAGGTGCATTCTGTTTCAATTGATTAACCTTGAGATGTTTCTACAACTTGATTGGAGTCCACCAATCAATTGAATGGATATGATTTGGAAAGGCACACGCCTGTCTATGTAAGGTCCCACAGTTGACAGTGCATGTCAGAGCAAAAACCAATTCATGAGGAATTGTCCATAGAGCTCCGAGACAGGATTGTGTCAAGGCACAGATCTGCGGAAGGCTACCAAAAAATGTCTGCAGCATCGAAGGTCCCCAAGAAGACAGTGGCTGCCATCATTCTTAAATGGAAGAATTTTGGAACCACCAAAACTCTTCCTAGAGCTGGCCGCCCGGCCAAACTGAGCAATCGGGGGAGAAGGGCCTTTGTCAGGGAGGTGACCAAGAACCCAATGGTCACTCTGACAGAGCTCCAGAGTTCCTCCGTGGAGATGGGATAACCTTCCAGAAGGACAACGATCTCTGCAGCACTCCACCAATCAGGCCTCTATGGTAGAGTGGCGAGACAGAAGGCACTCCTCAGTAGAAGACACATGACAGCCCACTTGGAGTTTGCCAAAAGGCACCTAAAGGATTCTAAGACCATGAGAAACAAGATTCTCTGGTCTGATGAAACCAAGATTGAACTCTTTGGCTTGAATGCCAAGCGTCACGTCTAGAGGAAACCTGGCATCATCCCAACGGTGAAGCATGGTGGTGGCAGCATCATGCTGTGGGGATGTGTTTCAGCTGCAGGGACTGGGAGACTAGTCAGGATCGAGGGAAAGATGAATGGAGCAAAATACAGAAAGATCCTTAATGAAAACCTGCTCCAGACCGCTCAGGACCTCAGACTGGGGCGAAGGTTCACCTTCCAAAAGGACAATGACCCTAAGCACACAGCCAAGACAACACAGGAGTGGCATCGGGACAAGTGTCTGAATGTCTTTGAGTGTAGAGGTCGACCGATTAATCGGAATGGCCGATTAATTAGGGCCGGCTTCAAGTTTTTTTAGGCACCGATATGGCCGTTTTTTTTTCTTTACACCTTTATTTAATCTTTATTTAACAAGGCAAGTCAGTTAAGAACACATTCTTATTTTCAATGACGGCCTAGGAATGGTGGATTAACTGCCTCGTTCAGGGGCAGAACGACAGATTTTTACCTTGTGAGCTCGGGAGATTCAATCTTGCAACCTTACAGTTTACTAGTCCAACACTCTAACCACCTGTCTCTCATTGTACTCCACAAGGAGAATGCCTGTTATGCGAATGCAGTAAGCCAAGGTAAATTGCTAGCTACCATTAAACTTATCTTATAAAAAAACAATGGGGCGGCAGAGTAGGCTAGTGGTTAGAGCATTGGACTAGTAACTGAAAGGTTGCAAGTTCAAATCCCTGAGCTGACAAGGTACAAATCTATCATTCTGCCCCTGAAAAGACAGTTAGCCCACTGTTCCTAGGCCGTCATTGAAAATAAGAAATTGTTCTTAACTGACTAGCCTAGTTAAATAAAGTTAAAGAAAAAAATCAATCAATCATAATCACTATGATATTGGTTGATGATGACTATTACTAGTTTATCTAGCGTGTCCTGCGTTGTATATAATTGATGCGGTGTTTATTGTTGCTCCAATGTGTACTTAAACATCAATGCCTTTCTTAAAATCAATACACAGAAGTATATATTTTCTAAACCTGCAAATTTAGCTAAAAGAAATCTAGGTTAGCAGGCAATATTAACTATGTGAAATTGTGTCACTTCTCTTGCGTTAATTGCACGCAGAGTCAGTGTATATGCAACAGTTTGGGCCGCCTAATTTGCCAGAATTTTACGTAATTATGACATAACATTGAAGGTTGTGCAATGTAACAGCAATACTTAGACTTATGGATGCCACCCATTAGATAAAATACGGAACGGTTCCGTATTTCAGTGAAAGAATAAACGTCTTGTTTTCGAAATGATAGTTTCTGGATTCTACCATATTAATGACCTAAGGCTCGTATTTCTGTGTGTTATTATGTTATAATTAAGTCTATGATTTGATAGAGCAGTCTGACTGAGCGGTGGTAGGCAGCAGTACGCTCGTAAGCATTCATTCAAACAGCACTTTCGTGCATTTTGCCAGCAGCTCTTCGCAATGCTTCAAGCATTGCGCTGTTTATGACTTCAAGCCTATCAACTCCCGAGATTAGGATGGTGTAACCGATGTGAAATGGCTAGCTAGTTAGCGGAGTGCGTGCTAATAGCATTTCAAACATCACTCTCTCTGAGACTTGGAGTAGTTGTTCCCCTTGCTCTGCATAGGTAATGCTGCTTGGAGTGTGGCTGTTGTCGATGTGTTCCTGGTTCGAGCCCAGGTAGGAGCGAGGATACGGATAGAAGCTATACTGTTACACTGGCAATACTAAAGTGCCTATAAAAACATCCAATAGTCAAAGGTATATGAAATACAAATGGTAGAGAAATAGTCCTCTAAATACTATAACTACAACCTAAAAACTTTTACCTTGGAATATTGAAGTCTCATGTTAAAAGGAACCACCAGCTTTCATATGTTCTCATGTTCTGAGCAAGGAACTTAAACGTTAGCTTTTTTACATGGCACATATTGCACTTTTATTTTCTTCTCCAACACTTTGTCTCTGCATTATTTAAACCAAATTGAACATGTTTCATTATTTATTTGAGGCTAAATTTATTTTTATTGATGTATTATATTAAGTTCAAATAAGTGTTCATTCAGTATTGTTATAATTGTCATTATTACAAATAAATGGCAAAAAAATTGGCTGATTAATCGGTATCTGCTTTTTTTTGGCCTTCCAATAATCGGTATCGGTATCGGCCTTGAAAAATCATAGTCTGAACTAGTGATGCACCGATATGACATTTTTGTCCGATACCGATATTTTCCTTGCCAAAACAAAAAACAATACCGATAACGAATATTTAACATTTTAGCGGCCTTTTAAGCATTCTAGTACAGTTAAATATTTCACACACACACATGGACACAGCGGTCTAATGCACTGCATCTCAGTGCAAGAAGCATCACTACGTCCCTGGTTTGAATCCAGGTTGTATCACATTCGGCCGTGATTAGGTAGTCCCATAGGGCAGCGCACAATTGGCCCAGTGTCATCCGGGCCGTCATTGTAAATAAGAAATTGTTCTTAACTGACTTGCCTAGTTAAATAAAGGTCTCACACACCACACTGACCAAAAAGTGATTTTGTTGGCATTTACGTACAATGGAGAGAACAAGTATTTGATACACTGTCGATTTTGCAGGTTTTCCTACTTACAAAGCATGTAGAGGTTTGTAATTTTTATCATATGTACACTTCAACTGTGAGAGACGGAATCTAAAACAAAAATCCAGAAAATCACATTGTATGATTTTTTAGTAATTGATTTGCAGCAATCAATGTCACAGGAAGGCCAAAAGGATCATCAATGACTTGAACCACCTGAGCCACGACCTATTCACCCCTCTATCATCCTGAAGGCGAGGTCAGTACAGGTGCATCAACGATGAGACCGTGAGACTAAAAAACAGCTTCTATCTCCAGGCCATCCGACTGTTAAATAGCCATGAGTCGCATGGGTGGCATGCCTCTCCCCAACAAAGCAGATAATTCCCCTCCAAATTCCCTTCCCTGTGATGATATGGCTGGACCACCTAGGTGTGGACCTGGACCAGAGTAAAATGGATGTTAACAAAATTGCAAGCGAGTGAAAGTAGCTGCACTTGTGAAAGTAGCTCAATCTCAATTTCAGAAACATTGTTAGCTAAATTTCAGGTTGCTGGCAAACAGTCATGATGTTTGGGTGAGATGACCAGGAGGAGTTAGTAGCAACAAACGCATTGATGTACGCAAGCAAGCACTGTTTTGCAAGCAATCCATTCAATAGACAAATCCATACTGTATTCTATATTAATGCAATTACTGGTGATATGGCAACAAAAGATAAACCCTAATGTAATGAGAGCAACTTAAACGTATCACAGGTGTTTGCCAATGGTCGTAACATAATTTAAATGCATTGCCTTGACGGAATAAGCATGTTTGCTGATGGGTATGCTGGCTAGGTAGGTAAGGTTAGCTAGCTAACACTTGTAAAAAATTATATTTGCCCTCAGAATATGATAAAAACAACTAGCTATATATCAAATATAGTAATGCATTATTAACTAAGCAAATGTTTACTCGTGTACACCATGGCAGAATATGTTAACAACATGGCAGCAGCTAGCCAGCCAATTTACACGAAAAGACCATCCCACTGAAAAACGTTTAATTGGACAATCTTACATCCACCCACCTGATACAAAGGAGGGACATGTACACAGTCCTTCAATGGGTGCAGATTGTCATGGACGCACAATCCACCTTTCCTGATTCGAGTATTTTATCAAATCTCTGGCCTGAATAGAAGTAATTACGAAAAACTGTCAAATTAGCTTAACTATCTTACCTGTAGAGCCCACGAGAAGCAAGGCTAGGATGATATCCTTTGCGTGGAGCATCGCAACTCCTTGATTAGACCACGCAAATGTCTTAATGAAGAATGTTGTGGTTGTTCTTGATATTTTGATATTGTTCTTGATATTTTCAAAAATATTACATTCCCATATTGCTAGATATTTATTTTTCGTATGGCAAATTGGTTGATTATCGATGTAGCAGCGGCAGAAGATCAGCGCCAGCACACTGTTCAAAGAATGAGTGACAAGCCACTGCCTCCATAGACACGTGAATTAATCCGCCCAATCGGAATCACAATGATTTGCTGTAAAATAGTGCGCTGTGCGCAGTAGTCCGTGGTCCTCCTACCTTTTTTATTCAAAATAGGTCAAACATAAACTATAGGGCTATTCGTATACGCCTACCATTATTCAACATTTTGACAGACGTATGCAAAATACACATTTAAAATCAAACTACAGAGCTGTGAGATGATACCAACACAGGGGAGATCTAGACTGACACTTTCTGAATTGATTTTTGTTCAGGTGTAGGCTACTGCTGCTGAGCAGAAAATGATTATAGTCACACGTTCTCCAACAGCTACTGTGATTTCAGAATGGCTGTTGAATTTGTCTAAACAAAATAGGTATAAGATATAAGTTCAAGCAGAGCAGATTGTAAGATAGACACATGAAAGCCTTCGTTATTGCCTCTCTATCTGGAAAGTCAAATTATTTTGTCACCTCTGACAGAAAACACAGTACATCTCTTATTCCACCTCAACATGATTATTTCTAGAAAATAAAAGTCATACATGTGAAAAAGAAAGTAAACATAGTCTATGTATTGTTGTCAAATCGATTTGATTAATTACACTAGTGAACGGTTTGGTCACGCCATCATCATAAACGTTGTCATAACTATTATCACAGGAAGAACAGGTACGACTGGGGGATGAGATTCCCTGTAATCTCAGCTGGGAGGTTTGCACATGTATCAGTTAACAGGAGTTAGCGATGGTGTTGTCAGACAGTGGATTCATTGTCCTGGGAGTCGTCCTGCGGGGCATAGAGGGCCCCTTTGTACAGCCCTGATATTAATCTGGGGAGGCAGAGAACTAGAGGAGTCTGCCTGTTTCTCACATACACATACACACAGAAATAAACGTGCACGCATACACACAAACACATGTAAGTCTTTAAAGGAAATGGGAAGCTGATATCATGCAACCGGCCTGTAATAATGTTATTACCATCAAATTGTAGATGCATCTATCTCAAGGAGGTATATATCTTTATGTCATTAGAGGTGATACTATATATTTCCGTAATCATCTTTGTCACTGCAACTACAAGCCTATGATATCATCACTAGTCATATGATGTCATCACCATACTTCCGTGCTGTGCTCTCACCAGATCCTGGATTATCAGCCCATCCTCGTTTCACCACATAGTTGTCCAGTGTTTCACTGGTCAGCCATAATGGTGCCACACGTCATCACCTTTGCTCTTCTCTAGCATGTGTGGGCTTGTTGTATAAAGAACAGTTCAGATATTCTGTGAATACTTTACATCTTACTAGAGCTATTGTATCCATTGGTAATACGACGTCTTAGAAGACAGAGCATGTGTTTGTCCTTATGGATGCTGCGTGAAAGAGGATCAGTGCCAGGGCCTGTATTCATAAAGCGTCATAGTGCTAATCTAGGAACAATTTGGTCTTTTAGATCATGATGAATACGATTACATGAACAGGGGAGACCTGATCCTACATCAGCACTCCTACACTTGAATAAGGGGCCCAGGGCTGTAGAGATGTCTATCTGCTCTAGCATGCATTTATAATGAATGTTGTCCAAATTACTTTCACAAGCTTGGCTCCTGTGACACAGTTAATGCAGGGTTAAAAGCATGCATTAGAGAACAACAGTTCGATCCAACACAGGTGAAGTGGCCTGGATATTATTTTGAGAGTTTACTGATAACCCTATGGTACTTAGATGTGAAATCCTCCACTGGTGTGTGGTCTGCCCTGTGCATGTTTTCGTTACATGAAATCCATATGGGAGACATTGAACAAATCTCTAAAAACAGAGAGAAGATTGATCTTTCAGTGCCTAGATTACCTGTTATCCTAGCGGCTATGAGCATCTCGTGTTTTTATTAGATTCTTAGTATTAGTTCCCTTGCTAATACTGTGTTATTGTGCTCATAGCATAATGCAATGAATGTGTCCTCATCACTCCCACAGTCCCAACATCCCATGTCCTTCTCTAAGTACATTGCCCTACTTTGTGTAACACTTTACTTGACACCCATCGTCATACCACGTTATGATATGGTCATATCCATGCCATAATATGTCATAACAGCTGACATAACTTGTCAAAACCTGTAATACTATGGTCATAGCACTGTCATCACCCATATATTTACACCTGTTGTGACATATATTGCGTTATGGCTGGTTATGGCACCTACATGTAAAAATAAAACAAATTCCCTGCCAAGAAGTTTCCTTTCGTTTTAAAGTTTGTTTCTTCAGTCCTTTGTTGTTGTTGCAATGAATTCATTACAGTAATGTTTTTTTTTCTTCATCCCAATTTAAATAAATAGCAGAAAATGCACTTTATGACACTGTCAAAAATAATTTTGACCATCATAATCATATAAACCAGATAAGTATATTACGTGCAGCACATGCTCATGTCAGCATTCAGTCACAAAGAGGGCGTCTTGTACTGCTCCTCAAATCTGCTCCTTCATTCATCCCAGACATCAGCAACAGATCATTGGGATATGTGCCTGACATCAATTTGTGCCCAATTACAATGATCATTTAATATGGTCAATTTCAGAACATTTTAAAATAACATAAACATACTGTTGACAAGTAGGCTATGGTGTAATGGAATGTTTTGCCTTGTGTGGTAGGCTTTGTGGTATTTGACACTCTTATGTAGGTGTAATAACCAGCCATAAAATAACTACCTTGGTAGGTTTTGTGGGTTTTGAAACTCTTATGTTGGTGTCATAACCAGCCATAAAATAATGCTATATATGTCACAATAGGTCTATATGACAGTGTTATGACACAGGGTGTCAAGTAAAGTGTTACTGTTGTTGGTTATTTAAGCAATAAGGCCAGAGGGGGTGTGGTATATGGCCAATATACCACGAGTAAGTGCTGTTCTTATGCACGGCCCTTAGCCGTGGTATATTGACAATATACAACAAGCACCCGAGGTGCATTACTTCTTTTATAAACTGGTAACCAATGTAATTAGAGCAGTAAAAATACATGTTTTGTCATACCCGTGGTATACAATTTGATATACCACAGCTGTCAGCCAATCAGCATTCAGGGCTCGAACCACCCAGTTTATAAATCTTAATATAATAAACAATGTACTGTAGCTACCTGCAAGACATCTAAAGGCCATACAACTGAAACTATATCCCCCTTCCTACACTCTCTTGTTTTTGTCTGAATTCTGGGAATATGAAAGGCCTTGCACAGGAAGAATCAGAGGACAGAGGCTACTTTTGACTACAACCCTGAGATATCATTTTGGGCAGCTGCTACCATCTAGTGGTAGTATAATGCCACGCATGTTGTTGCAGAAAAGGAACGTGGAGAGAATGTCGGATTCTACGGAAATTTTGAAAGGAAATACTACATTTAAAAAATATTCCCTCGTTATGTGGAGGGCATGACCTATTAATCTCATGATCACTACATAACAAAATATGTTTTGTTGAGATCACGAGATAATCAAAATGTGGCTGCGTTGCAAAGCGGGGCATTTAAGCCCTGGGGATGCCTGACAGGTAGCCCCCAAGACCACAGCCAATCACAGCCAATCAGTGCCACCCCCAAGACCACAGCCAATCACATACAAGAAACAAAGGCAGCTAACTTGGCTAGTATTGTTAGCTAGGTAGTCTTGTTGGCTAGCTAGCTTGTAAACTAGCTTGTTATCTATGCTGGTTGATAGCTTGCATTACTGATGTGTATAATTATAAGGGTCACTCCATTCCTGACAGGATAATCACGTTAAATGTCAGCCTCAGAGGCTGATAAATCCGTATGCTGCTTTGTAGGCTGTTTCATAGAGTCAAAAGTAACCTCATAGGCTGATAAATCAGGATGCAATTAGTTGGTTGTAACTTTGGGTAGAGCAGACATTTCCATATGTCTGTGTTAGCTGTATGTCTGACATAACTCCACCAGTCCTATTTATGATATCATTTACTAAAATTATACCTTTTTTTATTCTTTGAAAAATACAACAACAAAAAAAAAGTTTAGTATATTTGAGTTTAACCACAGTATTTGTTGTATTATTTGTTCCCTATTTGTCTTTTCAGGTGGATTAAATTGAATTTGCAACCAACTTTCTAAGGCTTGTTTAAAAAATAACAATATTTTGGATATTATTTCCTTTTCAAACAACCGAAAGTGAGCAGGTGTAATCTGAATAAAGGGATAAAGGCCCTTCTTGAACATAGGATGAGACATTCTTACCAATTTACTAGAGAACCAATTTGGATTTAAGTATAACTTTTGTATGACTGACCCCTTTAGTGAGAGGTCTAATGCTTTAATATTTAATCATTTCTGCATTTTTGTTCATATAATTTTAAAAGCAGGTCACTAGGTGTAGGCAAAACCATAAGCAAATAGGTAAACTGTGATATGACTAAAGAGTTAATCAGGGTGATTTTTCCACAAATAAACAGTTATTTTCCTTTCCATGGTAGCAAGATCTTATATATTTTTGATATATTTTCAGAGAGGATAGCAAAAGTATCTAGATCCTCTATGAGGCCGTGGAGAAATTCTAATTGTGGTTTTTAAAGAAAACATGTCACGCCTTGGTCATTGTATTTTGTGTTTTCGTTATATATTTGGTCAGGTCAGGGTGTGACATGGGGTTATTGTATTTTCGTATTGGGGTTTGTAGTATTTGGGATTGCGGCTGAGTAGGGGTGTTGTATAGGCTTGGCTGCCTGAGGCAGTTCTCAATCAGAGTCAGGTGATTCTCGTTGTCTCTGATTGGGAACCGTATTTAGGTAGCCGGGATTTCACTGTGTATTTCGTGGGTGATTGTTCCTGTCTCTGTGTAGTTTCACCAGATAGGCTGTAATTAGGTTTCACGTTTTGTTGTTTTGCATTTGTATAGTTATTTCATGTATCGCTCTTCCTTCATTAAAGACATGAGTAACCACCACGCTGCATTTCGGTTTGACTCTCTTTCGACAAACGAAGAACGACGTTACAGAATCACCCACCACACACGGACCGAGCAGCGTGTTAACAGGCAGCTGGAACAGCGAAGGGAGGACGTTATGGACAGCAGAGGCTTGGAGTATACGTCGTGGGAAGAAATAGACAGGTGGGCGGCCGACCCAGAGAGAATGCCGGAGCCCGCCTGGGATTCGCTGGAGCAGTGCGAAGAGGGCTATAGGCGAATGGAGTCGAAAAGTAAGACACGGTGGCGCAGAGTGAAACCCGAAAGTCACCCCCAAATATTTATTGGGGGAGGGCTCAGAGGGAGAGTGGCTGAGTCAGGAGTCAGACCTGAGCCAACTCTCCCTGTTAATCGTGAAGAGCAGTTGCAGTGGGAGAGGCTGCACCACTTGGAGAATTGGACATGGGAGGAAGAACTGGACGGAAAAGGACCCTGGGCTCAGCCTGGTGAATATCGCCGTCCCAAGGAGGAAATAGAGATGGAAAAGCGGAGAGGCGCTGGTATGAGGAGGCAGCACGGCGACGCAGATGGAATCCTGAAAAGCAGCCCAAAATAATTATTGGGGGGGGCTTAAAGGGAGTATGGCTATGCCAGGTAGGAGACCTGCGCAAACTCCCTGTGCTTACCGGTGGGCTAGAGAGACCGGGCAGACACGTGTTATGGTATGGAGCGCACGGTGTTTCCAGTGCGGGTGCATAGCCCGGTGCGGTTCATACCAGCCCTTCGTATTGGCTGGGCTAGAGTGGGCATCGAGCCAGGTAAGCTTGGGCAGGCTCGGTGCTCAAGAGCTCCAGTACGCCTGCACGGTCCGGTCTATCCAGAGCCACCTCCACACACCAGTCCTCCGGTAGCAGCTCCCCGCACCAGGCTTCCTGTGCGTGTCCTCGATCCTGTAGCACCAATTCCAGCACCACGCACCAGGCCTTCTGTGCGCCTCGCCTGTTCAGCACAGCCAGAGCCTTCCTTCCCTCCTGCGCTGTTGGAGTCTCCCGCCTGTTCAGCGCTATCAGAGCCTTTCTCCTCTCCTGCGCTGTCGGAGTCTCCCGCCTGTTCAGCGCTATCAGAGCCTTCCTCCTCTACAGCGCTGCCGGAGCCTCCTGCCTGTTCGGAGCAGCCTGAGCTGCCAGTCTGCAGGGAGCTGTCAGTCTGCAAGGTGCTGTCAGTCTGCATGAAGCAGCCAGAGCTGTCAGTCTGCAAAGAGCTGCCAGTCTGCAAGGAGCTGTCAGCCTGCAAGGAGCTGTCAGTCTGCAAGAAGCTGCCAGTCTGCAGGGTGCTGTCAGCCTGCATGGAGCAGTCAGAACTGTCAGTCTGCAAAGAGCTGCCCGTCTGCAAGGAGCTGTCAGTCTGCAAAGAGCTGCCAGTCTGCAAGGAGCTGTCAGTCTGCAAGGAGCTGTCAGCCTGCATGGAGCAGCCAGAGCTGTCAGTCTGCAAGGAGCTGTCAGTCTGCATAGAGCAGCTATATCCGCCAGTCAGCCATGATCTTCTAGATCTGCCAGTCAACCAGTCTCTTCCAGATCTGCCAGTCAACCAGTCTCTTCCAGATCTGCCAGTCAACCAGTCTCTTCCAGATCTGCTAGTCAACCAGAATCTTCCAGATCCGCCAGCCAGCCAGGATCTACCGGAGCCTACTACCTGCCTGAGCTTCATCTCAGTACTGGGCTTCCTCTCAGTACTGGGCTTCCTGTCAGTACTGGGCTTTCTCTCAGTACTGGACTTCCCCTCAGTTCCGGGCTTCCCCTCAGTTCCGGGCTGTCCCTCAGTTCCGGGCTGCCCCTCAGTCCCGAGCTGCCCCTCAGTCCCGAGCTGCCCCTCAGTCCTGAGCTGCCCCTCAGTCCCGAGCTGCCCCTCAGTTCCGAGCTGCCCCTCAGTCCCGAGCTGCCCCTCAGTCCCGAGCTTCCCCTCAGTCCCGAGCTGCCCCTCAGTCACGAGCTGCTCCTCAGTTCTGTGGGGTTCTGGGTGAGGACTATTAGGCCATGGTCGGCGGCGAGAGTGGATTATCCCAGGACGCGAAGGGAAGGAACTAGGACATTAATGGAGTGGGGTCCACGTCCCGAGCCAGAACCGCCACCATGGACAGACGCCCACCCGGACCCTCCCTATGGTTTTGAGGTGCGTCCGGGAGTCCGCACCTTAGGGGGGGGGGTGGGGGTTCTGTCACGCCTTGGTCATTGTATTTTGTGTTTTCGTTATATATTTGGTCAGGCCAGGGTGTGACATGGGTTTATATATTGTATTTTTGTATTGGGGTTTGTAGTATTTGGGATTGCGGCTGAGTAGGGGTGTTGTATAGGCTTGGCTGCCTGAGGCGGTTCTCAATCAGAGTCAGGTGATTCTCGTTGTCTCTGATTGGGAACCGTATTTAGGTAGCCAGGGTTTCACTGTGTATTTCGTGGGTGATTGTTCCTGTCTCTGTGTAGTTTCACCAGATAGGCTGTAATTAGGTTTCACGTTCTGTTTTGTTGTTTTGCATTTGTATAGTTATTTCATGTATCGCTCTTCCTTCATTAAAGTCATGAGTAACCACCACGCTGCATTTCGGTCCGACTCTCTTTCTACAAACGAAGAACGACGTTACAAAACATGAATCATCAGCGTACAATGAGACCTTCGTTTTTAAGCCACAGATTTCTAATCCCTTAATATTACTGTTTAATCTAATTTTAACAGCTAACATTTCGATGGCAATAATAAATAGATATGCCGATAGTAGACAACCTTGTTTTACTCCTCTAGATAGTTTAAAACTTTCTGAGATGTAGCCATTATTTACTATTTTACACCTAGGGTTAATATAAATAATTTTAACCCATTTTATAAGAGATTCCCAAAAATTAAAATATTCTAGGCATTTATATATAAACTCCAGTCGTACTCAAAAGTATTTTCAAAATCAGCTATGAAAACCAGGCCTGGTGTCCCCGATATTTCATTGTTTCCAGTACTTGTCTTATATTATCTCCAAGGTATCGTTCATGTAAAAAACCTGTCTGATTAGGATGAATAATATAAAATATATAATATAATAATTTAATTCTATGCGCCAAGCATTTTGCTAGGATTTTTGCTTCACAACACTGAAGTGGATGAGGTTTCCAATTTTTTTAATGGACTGGATCTTTATATATACCATTTGGGTCCTGTTTCAGTAATAATGATATCAGATCTTCTTGTTAAGTGTCTGATAATCTACCATTTATATAGGAGTGGTTAAAACATGCTAATAATGGTCCTCTGAGTATATAAAAAAAAGTTTGGTATACTTCCACTGGTATGCCATACAACCGTGGAGTTTTCCCATCCTTAAAGGCCCCATTTGCATCAAGTTCTTCCTCTGTAATTTGGATGTTAATTTTACATTATTATTAGGAAAAAAATCCATACAATTAGTTTCAGATTGTGGAGATGGAGGAGACTGAAACAAAAACATATTCTTAAAGTACTTTACTTCCTCTGTTATGCAGGTGAATGAGGACCCAAAAGCGACTTGGCGAAAACAGAGTCTTTATTCCAGTAAAGGAAATAGGCAATACTCCTGGACAATCAGAGCAGAAAACAAAACATAAAAAACTTAATTCCACTCGTAGTGACGAGGACAGACTGGAGACTCGACCATTAACTGTAGGTTGCCTCGGGAAGGCACCGACCGTAGCAGACTCAGACACCTGCTCACACGCAGCATCTGAGGGAAACAAGACACGACAGGGCGAGACAAAGACACAGCACGGCGAACAATATACAAGGATCCGACAGGACAGAAACGGAAAACAAGGGGAGAAATAGGGACTCTAATCAGAGGACAAGATAGGGAACAGGTGTGAAAAGACTAAATGATTGAGTAGGAGAATGAGGAACAGCTGGGAGCAGGAACGGAACGATAGAGAGAGGAGAGAGAGGGAGGGAGAGAGAAAAAGGGAACGAACCTAATAAGACCAGCAGGGGGAAACGAACAGAAGGGAAAGCATAATGACAAGACAATATAAGACAAAACATGACAGTACCCCCCCACTCACCGAGCGCCTCCTGGCGCACTCGAGGAGAAACACTGGCGGCAACGGAGGAAATCATAGATCACAAACGGTCCAGCACGTCCCGAGAAAGAACCCAACTCCTCTCCTCAGGACCGTAACGGAAAACGATGAAAAGGGAAACTAGGGTACTACTCTAAAAAAAAATGAGACACGGGTAGAGAACTGAAAGCTTTAGAGCAAACAGGACCAAACAGGCCAGGAGAGTAACAACTAGGGGACAGACTGAGACACAGCAAGGGCAGGAACAAGACCAGGAGAGATGCGGTGGCAGGGAACAGACTGAGACCCAGCAAGACCAGGAGCAGAAGCAGAAAAAAAGTTACCAGACTTATTCTGCGCGCAGTCCGAACAAGCAGCCACGAAACGGCGCGTGTCACGCTCCTGAGTAGACCACCAAAACCGCTGGCGAATAGAAGCAAGCGTACCCCGAACGCCGGGGTGGCCAGCTAACTTGGCAGAGTGCGCCCACTGAAGAACAGCCAGACGAGTAGAGACAGGAACGAAAAGAAGGTTACTAGGACAAGCGCGCGGCGACGGAGTGTGAGTGAGTGCTTGCTTAACCTGTCTCTCAATTCCCCAGACAGTCAACCCGACAACACGCCCAACAGGAAGGATCCCCTCAGGATCGGTAGAAGCCACAGAAGAACTAAAGAGACGGGATAAAGCATGAGGCTTGGTGTTCTTAGTTCCCGGGCAATAAGAAATAACGAACTCGAAACGAGCGAAAAACAACGCCCAACGAGCATGACGCGCATTCAGTCGTTTGGCAGAACGGATGTACTCAAGGTTCCTTTGGTCAGTCCAAACGACAAAAGGAACGGTCGCCCCCTCCAACCACTGTCGCCATTTGCCTAGGGCTAAACGGATGGCGAGCAGTTCGCGGTTAGCCACATCATAGTTACGTTCCGACGGTGACAGGCGATGAGAAAAATACGCGCAAGGGTGGACCCCATCGTCAGTATCGGAGCGCTGGGACAGAATGGCTCCCACGCCCACCCCCGACGCGTCAACCTCGACAATAAGCTGTTTAGTGACGTCAGGTGCAACAAGGATAGGAGTGGATGCAAAACACTTCTTGAGGAGATCAGAACAACAATCATACGACCGGTGAGGAGGAAGGGAGTTGGTTCTGGACCGACTGAAGACCGTGCGCAGACCATGATATTCCGCCGGCACTCCTGTCAAATCACCAGGTTCCTCCTGTGAAGAGGGAGCAGAAGAAACAGGAGGAATAACAGACATTAAACACTTCACATGACAAGAAACGTTCCAGGAAAGGATAGAATTACTAGACCAATCAAAAGAAGGATTATGACACACTAGCCAGGGATGACCCAAAACAACAGGTGTAAAAGGTGAACAAAAAATCAAAAAAGAAATGGTCTCACTATGGTTACCAGATACAGTGAGGGTTAAAGGTAGTGTTTCACATAATATACTGGGGAGAGGACTACCATCCAAGGCGAACATGACCGTGGGCTCCCCTAACTGTCTGAGAGGAATGTCATGTTCCCGAGCCCAGGCTTCGTCCATAAAACAGCCCTCAGCCCCAGAGTCTATTAATGCACTGCAGGAAGCTACCGATCCGGTCCAGCGTAGATGGACCGACATAGTAGTACAGGATCTTGATGGAGAGACCTGAGTAGTAGCGCTCACCAGTAGCCCTCCGCTTACTGATGAGCTCTGGCTTTTACTGGACATGAATTGACAAAATGTCCAGCAAGTCCGCAATAGAGACAGAGGCGGTTGGTGATTCTCCGTTCCCTCTCCTTAGTCGAAATGTGAATACCCCCCAGCTGCATGGGCTCAACACCTGAGTCAGTGGGGAAAGATGGTAGTGTCGGAGAGAGGGGGGACACAGTTAACGCGAGCTCTCTTCTATGAGCTCGATGACGAAGATCTACCCGTCGTTCAATGCGAATAGCGAGTTCAATCAGAGAATCCACGCTGGATGGAACCTCCCGAGAGAGAATCTCATCCTTAACCTTAGCGTGGAGTCCCTCCAGAAAACGAGCGAGCAACGCCTGCTCGTTCCAGTTACTGGAGGCAGCAAGAGTGCGAAATTCTATAGAGTAATCCATTATGGATCGATTACCTTGACATAGGGAAGACGGGGACCAGGAAGTTTCTTTCCCAAAAACAGAACGATCAAAAACCCTTATCATCTCCTCTTTAAAGTTCAGATAATCGTTAGTACACTCAGCGCTTGCCTCCCAGATAGCTGTGCCCCACTGCCGAGCCCGACCAGTAAGGAGTGATATGACGTAGGCAATCCGAGCTCTCGCTCTTGAGTATGTGTTGGGTTGGAGAGAGAACACTATATCACACTGGGTGAGAAAGGAGCGGCACTCAGTGGGCTGCCCAGAATAACATGGTGGGTTATTAACCCTAGGTTCCGGAGACTCGGAAGACCCGGAAGTAGCTGGTGGCACGAGACGAAGACTCTGATACTGTCCTGAGAGGTCGGAGACCTGAGCGGCCAGGGTCTCAACGGCATGCCGAGCAGCAGACAATTCCTGCTCATGTCTGCCGAGCATCGCTCCCTGGAACTCGAGAGTAGAGTAGAGAGAATCCATAGTCGCTGGGTCCATTCTTGGTCGGATCCTTCTGTTATGCAGGTGAATGAGGACCCAAAAGCGACTTGGCGAAAACAGAGTCTTTATTCCAGTAAAGGAAATAGGCAATACTCCTGGACAATCAGAGCAGAAAACAAAACATAAAAAACTTAATTCCACTCGTAGTGACGAGGACAGACTGGAGACTCGACCATTAACTGTAGGTTGCCTCGGGAAGGCACCGACCGTAGCAGACTCAGACACCTGCTCACACGCAGCATCTGAGGGAAACAAGACACGACAGGGCGAGACAAAGACACAGCACGGCGAACAATATACAAGGATCCGACAGGACAGAAACGGAAAACAAGGGGAGAAATAGGGACTCTAATCAGAGGACAAGATAGGGAACAGGTGTGAAAAGACTAAATGATTGAGTAGGAGAATGAGGAACAGCTGGGAGCAGGAACGGAACGATAGAGAGAGGAGAGAGAGGGAGGGAGAGAGAAAAAGGGAACGAACCTAATAAGACCAGCAGGGGGAAACGAACAGAAGGGAAAGCATAATGACAAGACAATATAAGACAAAACATGACATCCTCTTTCAAAATATCATGTGAATCATGTGACTCCATAATTTGAAACAACTTTTAATATTTTTTTTTGGTAGCATTTCTATATTGAAGATTGAAAAAGAATTTGGTGCATTTTCCCCCAATTTCCATCTAGTTCGCTTTATTTTTATAATATATTACACTGGATCTTTCTTGAATAAGTTCTTCCATTTCTATTTGTTTTTCCTCTAACTTATTCCGTGCCTCTATAGTACAGTTTTTATTGCTATCTAACTGTACTGTTGGTCCATCAATTTCCTTTGTTAATATGGACTCTTTTGATCTAAATTGCTTTTGTTTTATAGATGAGTACTGAATTGAATGGCCTCTAAAGGCACACTTAAAAGTGTCCCATACAATAAGGGTGTACCTATGTTATGTATGAAAAAGTCCGTTATAAATTCTCATGTCCTTGCTCTAACCAATTTATCATTGGTTTTGATTAAATTTCCAATATCCTAGTCCACGTGGAAATTCTGTAAGAGTAATATATATTGCAATTATGTGATGAACCGACAGCATTCAACACTTTTTAAACTTTTGGTGCCAGAGAGAATGGTATAAGAAAGTACTCAATACGATTAGCTTGATTAAGCCTCCGCCATGTATATCTTACTGGATCAGGGTATTTAAGTCTCCATATATCCACTAATTCCAATATATCCATGACATTCATGATTTCCTTAAGTGCCTGAGGATGATAGTTTGTAGTGTGATTTCTTTTCCGGTCCATAGAGGTATTTAAGACCATATTAAAGTCTAGTGTTGCTTGAAGAGTTGATAGAGAGTTGATAAATTCTTATATATATTGTCAAAGAAGCTTGGGTCATCATTATTTGGAACGTATAGGTTAATAAGCCATATCTGTTTATTGTCCAATAACATATTTAAAATAATCCATCTCCCTTGATGATCTGTTTGGACAATTTGCACATTTGGATCAAAATTACCGTTTTAATTAAAACCATCACCTCTTTTGAATTTCATTGCCCATGGGAGAAATATACTTCACCCCTCAGTCCTTTTTCCACAAAACTTAATCTAAAATTGTTGAATGGGTTTCCTGTAAACAATAGATATTATACTCCTTCTCTTTTAGCCAGGTAAATACTGATCTGAGGCTGCTATTGAATCTGATCGGACTGTCAAGAATCGAGCTCACCCACTCTGTAAATGTTGATATCAGTGTCCCTTAAATTATTCACATATTAGAGATGCAAGCTAACAACCAGCTTGGATAACAAGACTATGTAGTTAACTAGCAAGTTCGCACCTTACAAGATTTGCCAAGTTAGTTGTGTTGTTGCTTGCATGCAATTGGCACTGGTCTTTGGGGTAGCACACATCCCGGGAGACGGGGCTGCCTGTCAGGGATCGTTCAGGGCTAATTTATAGATTGATAATGAGCTCCAAACACGAATGAAAGCATGATGTTAACATGAAATGTAGAATCCCTTAGTGTAGCAATCAATAAAAACACATGTGCTGATCCACCTGCTCTGCCGCCTCAGCCATACTGTCAATCTATCATCAATACGTCTAGTCCTATTTATTGAGTTTATTTCGTAATTTTGACAGAAACAAATTTCGTTATGTCATGATCATGTAAAAAAAATATCGTGATCTCAACAAAACAACTTTATTATGTAGTGAACATAAATATGTGATCTCGACATAACAAGGGAATTGCTTTTTTATTCATATGTCCTTTCTGGACTTTCGTAGGATTCAGCAGGGGTCTACAACGTTCCTGCAATACTGCCTTGATGTCTGTTGGGGGCAGCAGCAGTCTAGTCTTTCATTGTAGAATACTGATAGCTTTCAGTGATAAATGCAAGGTACATTTACAGTCTTGGGACAGAGACAAATAAAATATGCTGTAGACTGCTGTGTATACTCAGCCCTGCTGTCTTGAAAGATATTGGTTCCATGTACTTTCTCCATTATCATACATTAAATCTTAACTTTTGCTTTTACATTGTTGCCTGATCTCATCTCTGGTTCTACACTTGACAACTGGATCTGAAAATTCCCAACAACATGCACACCCACTTGGGTCTGACACACACACACACACACACACACACACACACACACACACACACACACACACACACACACACACACACACACACACACACACACACACACACACACACACACACACACACACACACACACACACACACACACACACACACACACACACACACACACACACACACACACACACGTGAGACAAAAAGGCACTCTAAATAAGAGACTAATAAGCTTACCGTCTGATAACGCTTTCTGTTTTCCATTTAATAAATTACACACTGTTTGAAACAACCTTGCAATCTTATCATGCTTTACCAAAAAATAATTACTTGGAGTGACAAATGAATGAGCGAGAGAGACTGTGCTACTGAATTAACTGGCAGCTATGATTTGGTCTGAAAATTGACAAAAACAAAACAATAAAACGCATGACATCATCATACATTCCATATATTAAAAAGCAAATGAAAATGCGCATTGTTTTGATCCAATTACTAATCAGTGGAATATGAAGAGACAAAACTGCTGTTCATTGTCAAGCCTACCTAAGATTATTAAGAGTATAGCCAAGATTAAATTCAATTCCATATAAAGGTTTCTGATACAAAAACACACTTAGTGCGTTGTCCTCCTACAACAAGAAGTCTGTCATTATATCACAAATTCTTTCTTCCTTTCTCTCATTATTACATACTGTATATTTCCAGATTCAGTTTGCATCATAGTCACTCACTCACACAGCAGCAGCCATATTAGATGAAAGAAAACACAATAATTTGCCACTCAATTATTGTGAAGGATAACTGAAATATAGATCCAAATTACAATAACTGAAATACAGATCCAGATTACAATCTGATAATGACATAAAATTACATCATTGCAGCTGCGGTGTTTGAACAGGTGGCGAAGAACTGCCTAGCATCATAAATCTGTCAAATCATAAGCATCAAAACTGTTCTCCAAAAGAACCCATCTCGATGGATGAAGGACATAACATACATTATTGATTAACAGACAATGCAGTGGAGTTTATCTATTTTTTTCTCGGTGAGATGTGATAGTCCTCAGAAATCTGGTATTTGTGCTCACTATTCAAAGCTAATGTGCAATGTCATTATGTTTGTTTCACGGCTTCAATCTCTCTAGAATTTTGTCTGGGATTGTCAGTTTATTCATGATGTATGACAAGTGTCATGACTGTCCTGATCAGGTCAGGTTATAGGAGACCACAACCCTACAGATTATCTCTCAACCCCAACAGAGGAGGCAAGATCTAGGGCTCTGAAGATGTGGGGGTTTTATGACCCCTCACGCCCCTGGTAAATCTTAGACCACAGACAAATAAATGTTGTCCTGTTACTATGGAGAACCAGCCTCAGAACATTAAACATGAAATAAAGGGACTTTGGAACAATGGTTTCCGTCAGCCACAATGGTGGTCATGACGATAGATGGAATATGAAAATATATGTCATTTTTGTTTTGTTATTAAAGGTTAATAGATTACGTTATTACGAAAACATTGTAACGTCAATAGTTTACCTAGTATATATCTCATGTTTATACATTGTACGTTGTATGGAAAAAGTCCAAATCAAAGAGAATGTTTTGGTAAAGATGAAATGTGAAGTTAGTTGTCTAAATTTGGATTTGAATAAAATCTAGACCTTGCCCATAACTTGGTACGCCCAGAGAAGTGCCCTAAAGGCGGTTATGCCCACTTCTGACACAAGGGTATAAAACCTGTGAGTAAAGAATTTACAGATGAGACTACGTGAACCAAGCTGCAGCCGAGGTCTAAAAAGTCAACAAACCCAAAACGCAACACAAGTTTGAAGACAAAGAAATATTTTTCTACCCAAGCTACGGCTGAGTAGCTGTGTCTAAGCGGGTGAATTCAAGTCGAACCACCTAGCTTCCACTTCCCATCGAATCGTGGTATCTACACTGTTTCATTCCAATGCTGTGAGCTCTGAGCTACAGAGCTGTCTGTCCTCCGAATAGACCTTCCAGAACAAGGGCGAGGAAACAGACTCCTAAGCCAAAAGGACACTGACATCGTGAGGATGACCAGAGAGGTGCACCAGAGAAGTGCGTCATTGAGCAGCCTGAACGGTCCACGCGGAGATTCCACAGAGACCTTCCCCACGTAATTACATCATTATATTCTGACCCATAAGAGCAGCAGTTTGGGGCAAGGCTGGTGTTAGAATAAGCATAGCTGACAAACTCACCCAAATGTATATTTCTCTCGTGTACTTTTTCTTTTTCTCTCTCTTTTAAATCCCCATTTTGGGCGCCATAGTGTGTTGGCCTGTTATACTAAGTTCTAATCAATAGCCTAGAATGTGTTTTCTTGTGTATGTGTATCTTTTATCATCATTTTAGCTTTCTAGTAAATAAATATTAAACTAAGATTGGTGTGGTACGAATTCATTGGTAAAGACCCGGGTCCGTGCAGATTCCCGGATTATACGACGTTCAGAACGAGATAGTAGAGGTAACTGATTCATTAGCGGCTATTGTAAAATCAATATTCTGATATTCTTTGAGTTCATTTGGTAAATAGAAACTCAATAAAAACGTATTTTCCCATGGTGCCCCCAGGTTAATGAGTTAATAATTGCTTGATTCAGTTAATCACGCAATTAGACACTTTTAATCATTCGATGAGCAACAGTCATCATATGAACTAATACAACATCACTGTCACGCCTTGTTCTTAGTATTTTGTGTTTTCTTTAATTATTTGTTCAGGCCAGGGTGTGACATGGGGTTATTGTATTGACTTATTTGGGGTTTTTGTAGGCATTGGGATTGTGGTTGATTAGGGGTGTGTGTAGCATAGGTTTGGCTGCCTGAGGCGGTTCTCAATCAGAGTCAGGTGATTGTCGTCGTCTCTGATTGGGAACCGTATTTAGGTAGCCGGGGTTTCACTGTGTATTTCGTGGGTGATTGTTCCTGTCTCTGTGTAGTTTCACCAGATAGACTGTAATTAGGTTTCATGTTCCGTTTGTTGTTTTTGTATTTGTATAGTTATTTCATGTGTCACTTTTTTCATTAAAGTCATGAGTAACCACCATGCTGCATTTCGGTCCGACTCTCTTTCTACAAACGAAGAACGCCGTTACAGTCACGACACAAGTCATGGTGAGATTCATATGAATCTCTTTGTTTTAATTGTTCTCATGTTGATTCATGATCCGTAGGTATTTTTGTTTACTGATTGCACATTCCTACACTAATATATTTAAAATAATGAGGCACAACCAGGGGTGTCCTACCACCCAAATATCTGAGGGGACATAAAGTATGTGAGTTGGCGAATTTTGCATTTTTCAAACGCCTGAAACAGCTTTATCTTGCAGTCTAGAGTCATAATCCTTATGCTTAATTCTATGTAAATACAAATCTGCCTATTTTTCTACATACTCTATCTATAAGCACATCTCTTGAGCTGTGTGTATCCTCCTGACTGGTGGTTATTTCCTTAAAGAAACTAAATATGCTAGGTGAGGTGGAATAGCCCGTACTGGGCTATGTAGACGAACCGGAGACACCGAGCGCAAGGCTGGTGCCATGTAAGCCGGCCCAAGGAGATGCACTGGGGACCAGATGCGTAGAGCCGGCTTCATGGCATTCGGCTCAACGCTCAATCTAGCCCGGCCAATACGCTGAGCTGGAATATACTGCACCGGGCTATGCACCTGCACTGGGGACACCTTGCGCACCACTGCATAACACGGTGCCTGCCCGGTCTCTCTAGCCCCCCGGTAAGCACAGGGAGTTTGCGCAGGTCTCCTACCTGGCGTTGCCATACTCCCTGTAAGCCCCCTCCAATACATTTTTGGGGCTCATTCCCGGGCTTCCGTCCGCGCCGGGCTATTCCACCTCGCCGCACTGGCAGGGCGACCGAGAGTATTCAACCAGGTAAGGTTGGGCAGGCTCGGTGCTCAAGAGCTCCAGTGCGCCTGCACAGTCCGGTCTATCCAGTACCACCTCCACACCCCAGCCCTCCGGTAGCAGCTCCCTGCACCAGGTTTCCTGTGCGTGTCCTCGGTTCAGTACCACCAGTGCCAGCACCACGCATCAGGCCTACAGTGCGCCTCGCCTCTCCTGCGCTGTCGGAGTCTCCCGCCTCTCCAGCGCTGTCGGAGCCTTTCTCCTCTCCTGCGCTGCCGGAGTCTCCCGTCTGTTCAGTGCAGCCAGAGCTGCCAGCCTGCATGGAGCAGCCAGAGCTGCCAGCCTGCATGGAGCAGTCAGAGCTGTCAGTCTGCATGGAGCAGCCAGAGATGCCAGTCTACATGGAGCAGCCAGAGCTGTCAGTCTGCATGGAGCAGCCAGAGCTGCCAGCCTGCATGGAGCAGTCAGAGCTGTCAGTCTGCATGGAGCAGCCAGAGATGTCAGTCTGCATGGAGCAGCCAGAGATGTCAGTCTGCATGGAGCAGCCAGAGATGTCAGTCTGCATGGAGCAGCCAGAGCTGTCAGTCTGCATGAAGCAGCCAGAGATGCCAGTCTACATGGAGCAGCCAGAGCTGTCAGTCTGCATGGAGCAGCCAGAGCTGCCAGCCTGCATGGAGCAGTCAGAGCTGTCAGTCTGCATGGAGCAGCCAGAGATGTCAGTCTGCATGGAGCAGCCAGAGATGTCAGTCTGCATGGAGCAGCCAGAGTTGTCAGTCTGCATGGAGCAGCCAGAGCTGTCAGTCTGCATGAAGCAGCCAGAGATGCCAGTCTACATGGAGCAGCCAGAGCTGTCAGTCTGCATGAAGCAGCCAGAGCTGCCAGTCTGCAAGGAGCTGCCAGTCTGCAAGCAGCTGCCAGTCTGCAAGGAGCTGCCAGTCTGCAAGTAGCTGTCAGTCTGCAAGGAGCTGTCAGTCTGCACGGAGCCGCCAGAGCTGTCAGCCTACATGGAACAGCCAGAGCCGCCAGTCAGCATGGAGCAGCTAGATCTTTCAGTCTGCCAGGATCCGCCAGTCTCTTCCAGATCTGCTAGTCAACCAGACTCTTCCAGATCTGCCAGTCAACCAGACTCTTCCAGATCCGCCAGTCAGCCGGGATCTGCCAGAACTGCCAGTCGGCCAGGATCTGCCAGTCGGCCAGGATCTGCCAGTCGGCCAGGATCCACCAGTCGGCCATGATCCGCCAGTCAGCCAGGATCCGCCAGATCCGCCAGTCAGCCAGGATCTGCCAGTCAGCCAGGATCTGCTGAAACCACCAGCCAGTCAGGATCTGGTAGATCTATCTACCTGCCTGAGCTTCCTCTCACTCCTGAGCTTCCTCTCACTCCTGAGCTTCCTCTCACTCCCGAGCTTCCTCTCACTCCCGAGCTTCCTCTCACTCCCGAGCTTCCTCTCACTCCCGAGCTTCCTCTCACTCCCGAGCTTCCTCTCACTCCCGAGCTTCCTCTCACTCCCGAGCTTTCCCTCAGTCCCAAGCTGCCTCAGTCCCGAGCTGCCCTTCAGTCCCGATCTGCTCCTCAGTCCAGTGGGGTTCTGGGTGAGGACTACTAGGCCATGGTTGGCGGCGAGGGTGGACTATCCAGGGACACGAGGAGAGGGGACTAAGACATTGACTGAGTGGGGTCCACGTCCCACGCCGGAGCCGCCACCATGGACAGACGCCCACCTGGACCCTCCCTATTGTTTTGAGGTGTGTTCGGGAGTCCGCACCTTAGGGGAGGGGGTTCTGTCACGCCCTGGTCAAAGTATTTTGTGTTTATCTTCATGTATTGGGTCAGGCCAGGGTGTGGCATGGGTTTTTCTATGTGGTGTGTATATATTGGGATTGTAGCTAGTGGGGTGATCTAGCAAAGTCTATGGCTGTCTGGAGTGGTTCTCAATCAGAGGCAGGTGTTTATCATTGTCTCTGATTGGGAACCATATTTAGGCAGCCATATTCTTTGAGTTTGTCGTGGGTGATTGTCCTTAGTGTCCTTGTTACTGTCTATGTGTTAGTGTACACAAGTATAGGCTGTTTCGGTTTTCGTTACGTTTATTGTTTTTTTAGTGTTTGTATTTAGATTCGTGTTACGTTTGTTTATTAAAACATGGATCGCAATCTCCACACTGCATTTTGGTCCGACTCTCCTTCACACCAAGAGAACCTTTACAGCACATGTCTATAAGCCGCAGGTGCCTACCGGTACATTGAAACAAATCAACTTTACACAGCCTTTAAACGAAACACAAAAATAAATAGGCTTTTAAACGGAATACGGCTTGTAACAAAAAAAAAAATAGCAGTAAACAGTAGCCTACCAAGAAAGTCATTGGTCACTATCTACCTCCTCCTGTGCACTGAAACCACTGAAGTCATGAATAGCTTCAGAATTGCTTCATCTGATGTTGAATCGTTGCCCTCTTCAACACGCAGCAGACCAGCCTTTCGAAACTCGTTGATGATAGTGGATATTTTGACAATGCTCCACACTGTCAGCAGCTCTATTTCCTTTTCCAACAGCCAGCTCGATCGCCTTCAACTTGAAAGCTGCATCATGTGCATTTCTCTGTGTCTTTGCCATGATGAGGGTGACAAAATGACTACCGTAATCAGAATGATGGGAAGTTTGAGCGCGCTCGATTTACGTCACATTATGTGACGGTGCTCAGTTTTTTGGCGGCATGAATCTCGTGAAAGCGGGAAAAATCCATAAATTAGCCACGTCATTGTATAAACCGCCAGGTTCAAAGCGTAGGAAAAAAGTAGCGGCTTATTGTCCGGAAATTACGGTAGTAATCTTTTTACATCAGTAGCAGTCAATATTTAATCGTCACTTCCTTCAGTCAAAAGTTGTAAAATCTTCAAGAACCCTTGCTAACAAGTTGAATCAGCAACACAAAATTTGGTTTCATTATTTATTTACTAAATACCTAAATAATCACACAGATCTACATCTACACAGAATGGATCATACATTGATTACAAATTATGTCATAAAGGAAAACGTCCCTAGCGGACGGAACAGATATGGCGCCTGGTTACACAAAGAAAGGGAGTTGGGTTTTGAATGAAAGAGCGGGAAGACTGAGGAACAAAGAGATTTTGCGTCTCTATCGGGCCGTAGGCAGCTATGCTATCGTAAATACAGTATCTTATGCATTGTAAATAACCGCCCATTTGAAAAAGGAAAATGCAATAAATATTTACTCTGAGCTGCGTTTCGGTAGATTGGTCGTAGATGGACGGCTGGGTTGTCCAGCATGGATCTCTTGTCCTCTGAAGAATGTCTAGTGGTGAACTGGAGCGTGGTAGAATGGATACTCTGTCCGTCCTCTCCTAAACCCACGTTTACAGCTGCTGTTGCTAACGCAAAGGCTAGGAGGTATCACTTATTTGGTGAATAAGAGTTCAAAGTTCATGCCAAATTGCCATACTTTTAAGCTTGTACTATATTCTGGCTGGTATAGTCCAAATTCATCCTTTCGGCGTGTCGATCGTCACCTTCACATTCAACACAATGCTAAACTCGTTAGGTTATTATCTGAGCCCTTTTAACGTAGGACCGTTGTCCTCACGTCCTCGGAACAGAAAGTTGAATTTTCATCAACGGGTTTATATAGTGGTGACAGAAGGGCCAGAGTTCTAAAGTCCAGAGCGAACTCTTGAGCGCTCCTCATCCCCTGTCTTAAATGGAACAAGCGTTCCCCCGCCGCTCTCCCTTCAGGTGGATGATCGGAAACCGCCCGGAAGCGGCAGGTGAAATCTTCGTAGTTGTCCAACATTGGGCCTTCTCTTCCCCGGATGGCGTTGGCCCAGACCAGTGCTTTTCCAGTCAGACAAGAGATGAGGGTGCTCACTCTCTCGCGTCACGAGTGGGCCGGCTGAATAGCTGCCAGGTAGAGTTCCAGCTGGAGTAGGAACCCTTGGCACCCGGCAGCTGTTCCATCATACGTTCCCGGGAGCGAGAGCCGAATCCCACTGGATCCTGATGAAGGAGGTGTGGACATCTGGGTTGGTTGTTGTGGGAGCTGGAGAGGTGCTGATGGGTTGACCGGAAAACCAACTCTCTCCCATCGTTCCATGGTTTGTAGCACGCGATCCATGGCTGTACCCAGACTCTGTAACATGGTCGCATGCTGCTGAACACGCTCCTCCATTGGGAGAGGAGGGCTGGCTGTACCTGCTGACTCCATTTGATGGTGCATTATTCTGTGAGGGTGTTGGTGAATAGAGAAAGGTAGAGTCAGGCGCAGGACGCAGATGTGTATAGTCCGACAGTTTACTCAAAAATGAAGAATATTATTCCAACACGGAAAAACACAAAAATCCAAAGCACAAGAACACGAACCCACATGACAACAATAACGCACAAAACAGAGAGGGAAGCCAGAGGGTTAAATAAGGAACATAATAAATGTAATAGAAATTAGGTGTGTATTTATTTTTTTATTTTACCTTTATTTAACTAGGCAAGTCAGTTTGGAACAAATTCTTATTTTCAATGACAGCCTAGGAACAGTGGGTTAAATGCCTGTTCTTCCGAAGAGGAGAGACAAAACGGATCAGAGGACCAATATGCGGCGTGGTAAGTGTCCATGGTTCTTTTAATACGTAAATGTACACATGAACAACTGAATACAAAAACAAGAAAGGTGAAAACCCCAAACAGTCCTATCTGGTGCAAACACAGAGACAGGGACAATCACCCACAAACACACAGTGAAACCCAGGCTACCTAAGTATGATTCTCAATCAGAGACAACTAATGACACCTGCCTCTGATTGAGAACCATACTAGGCCGAAAACATAGAAATACCAAAATCATAGAAAAACAAACATTAACTGCACACCCCAACTCACGCCCTGACCATACTAAATAATGACAAAACAAAGGAAATAAAGGTCAGAACGTGACAATAGGAACATACAACACAACTCTAACACAAACAACAACTAACGACATGAACAATCATGGACAGAACAGAAATGTATGTCAGATGGTTAAATAGGGAATGTAATGAGGGAATGTAAAACAGGTGTGTGTGTAATCAGACAAAACAAAACGAAACAGAAAAATGGATCGGTAGTGACTAGAAAGCCGGTGACGTCGACTGCCGAACACCACCCGAACAAGGAGAAGGGCCGACTTCGGCTGAAGTCGTGACATGATTACATGTAATCAATTACTTGTAATACGATTACAAAAAAATGTAGCTGTAATCAGATTACAGATACTTTTGAAAAACGATATGATTACTTATTCGATTACTTTTACATTCAGAAAGAGTGTTTGTGAAACAAATAAATTATGGCAACTTTGTGTTTTGTCATTGACATTCAATTCAGCATTGAAAAAAGGTGCAAGTTTAAGTTTATTCATGATCGAGTCTGACCACAAGTCAGAGACCACTATGTTAACACACCAAATGTGTTTGATGGATCATTTTTGCTGTCTTCTAATGCCTCATAAGGGGGAAAGTAATTGGAAAGTAATCTGATTATGTTACTGAGTTCGGAAAATACAAAAGTTACGTTACCGATTACAATATTGGACAGGGAACTATTAACTGTAAAGGATTACATTAAGAAAGTAACCTACCCAACTCTGATAGGCCTCATCTCGGAATGTGAAGACAAAACATATTATAATGCTCAACCATACTCATAATCAATGGTCAGAGACAAGCTTGTGATGACTCATCCATGTGCCCTAGCATAACTCTAGTCTTCTGAGTACAATAAGTACTGTAAACTGCATGAGCTGGACTTTGAAGGGCCCTGCTTGTTCCTCTGTTCAATTCCATTGATTGTGTGATATGTGTGGGCAGAAGAAAGGTAGAAAGATCACCCGTCTCTTATTTCCTGGGATTCATTTTCTATTCTCATCTCTCTTTTGAAATGAAAACAATTCTCTGCTTTTCTACTACTGCAATATTTTGTGGGAACACAATAAACTAACATGACTAACATTACAACATGACAGACTGTATTTATTTGTGGGAATGAGGACTCCTGCTGACACATTGATCCTCATTACTGATAAATGCATGCCATGATGTTCCAGAATTACGTGTGGGTTATTTAAGTCATAATACCTGAGAAGCCGGTGTTTGGAGGATATATTGGCACGGGTGTTGTTAGGCCCGATATGAATTTGAGGCCATTATCACTTTTATACAACGGGTTACCAACATATTCAAATAATGATTGACATATTTTTATTGAAACGTTATTTTGAGGAATTTATTCATAGTATTTCATCCTTCCACAAGATATAGTTTAGGGTTGCTACCCAAGCCGGCTGGTCATTCGTTCTATCGGTTCGGTTGCTAGAGACTCGACACAGTAGTTCAGTCTATTTGTTCTGTATCTATGGACACAACCCAGTCGTTTGTTCTAAATGTTTCATTGCCATACTGGCCAGCAATGTTCTTATCCCTTGCTTGCTAGCTAGCCAACTACGGCTAATTTACAGTCACGTCAAAAAGAGTAGCTAGAATAACAGCAAAGTATCTGCATTTTCATTTGTTTAAGCTGTTTTGTAGTGACATTTAGTTGGATACACCCATAACAATGAGCTAATGAGGTGTGATTTTGCATGGCATAGAAAATTTGCCCACTCGTCAGGACACTGTTGTTCAGAGGAGCTAGTCAACAACACAGCTAATACAATTACAATGTTACAGTCGGAGAGACAGACAGCAAGGTTCATACAAATCTCTGCTTTTGAAAACAAAATGTTAGTTTAAAAGAAATGTGAGATAATGTCTTGATGGTTTTTATAGTGGAGATCAAGTTTAGAAATGAATTGGCTGGGCTGATGAGACAGGATGGATTGCGCAGTCAGATGGAACAGAGTAAAATAGGCATTTTAACATCATAGATTTAGTCGGTGGTAACTTGTGGAATAGACAATGGCTGGAATGCAGTTTTAACCAATCAGCATTTAGGATTAGACCCACCCATTGTGTAAATGATCATATTATGCTATTTAGCAGATGCAATATAGGGGTGGCAGGTATCCTAGCAGTTAAGTGCGTGGGGCCAGTAACTGAAAGGTCGCTGGATCCAAGGTGGTAAAATATACCTTGAGCAAGGCAGTTCACTCCCCGGGCGCAGATGACATGGACATTGATTAGAGGGATTGGGTCAAATGCGGCCAGACATTTCAGTTGAATGCATTCAGGTTCTGTAACTGATTAGGTATACTCTTTTATCCAAAGCAACTTACAGTTATGTTATGAATGTATATATATATTACAAATATTATAACTTTTTTTACATATGGGTGGTCCCGGGAATCAAACCCACTATCCTGGCGTTGCAAGCGCCACGGTCTAACAACTGAGCTACAGAGGACCTATGTATGTGTGAGTGTGTGTGAAAAGTTAGTCACCTTGTTTTTTATTTGTTAACTCGAACGGAACCCCTACCTAATGTATTATATTTTAATGTATTTTAGTTGATGCTGCATGATGACACATTATCAACATCAGTGGCTGGACAGTTGTTGGCTATGGGTCATTTCTCTGAAAACATCGTCTGACACTTAAAGGAATTCATTATTTGAAGGATAGCGCTATGATCAAATCTTTTTGTTTGAAAGGTTGAAACAGAGATGTCTCAGTCAAATCAGCACCCATTTAAAAAAGCATTAGGATAAACAGCCAGAAAAAGACTATGCTTTTCTTTGAAGTAATCCTGAAAATATTTGATGTAATATTTGATCACGTTTCATTTCACAGCCAATGGATATTGGACCTGGACAAAGTATATTAGGTGTCACTTTGCTCTTTGAAGTCAGCTAGCTATACCATCTTATCAATGCGAGCTGTGTCCTCATCCTCATCATCCTCACATGCATATTTTAAATCACATTTGATAATTTTCATCCTATCTGCCACCACCACCACCTTCAACTTAATCTCCTGACAGCCCCACGGTACTAGTCTCTACTAATGAGTCCTTTCATGCTTTTTCTGTGAAATTCAAAAATCATCACAGAATAAAAGACAGAACTATTTATAATGTCCTGTCAGACAACTCCAATTAAGTTATATTAACGTTAATACAGTAGCACAAAGACCTATATGAGTTGTGTGTCAGGTGAACAATATGCTAACTGATGTGTCACAAATGAACCGTTTAATGGCTTTATCATCCACATCACTTTCAGCTCACTTACTCAAGATATTAAAGTCTAGTTCTCAATTCTAGTGAAACCTGCCACAATAGGATTTCAATGCAAATATACTGAACAAAAATATAAACGCAACATGCAACAGTTTCAAAGATTATAGCGTTACAGTCGATATAAGGAAATCAGTCAATTGAAATAAATCCATTCGGCCTTCATCTATGGATTTCACATGACTGTATATACAGATATGCAACTGTTGGTCACAGAACCCTTAAAAAGGTATGGGCGTGGATCAGAAAACCAGTCAGTATCTGGTGTGACCACCATTTGTATCATGCAGTGCGACACATCTCCTTCGCATAGAGTTGATCAGGCTGTTGATTGTGGCTTGTGAAATGCTGTCCCATTCCACTTCAATGGCTGTGTAAAGTTGCTGGATATTGGCAGGAACTGGAACACGCTGTCATACACGTTGATCCAGAGCATCCCAAACATGCTCAATGGGTGACATGTTGGGTGAGTATGCAGGCCATGGAAGAAGTGGAACATTTTCAGCTTCCAGAAATTGTGTACAGATCCTTGCGACACGGAGCCATTCATTATTATGCTGAAACATGAGGTGATTGCGATGGATGAATGGCACAACAATAGGCCTCAAGATCTCGTCACGGTATCACTGTGCATTCAAATTGCCATCGATAAAATGCTATTGTGTTTGTTGTCCATAGCTTATGCCTGCCCAATCCATAACCCCACTATCACCATGGGCCACTCTGTTCATTATATTGACATCAGCAAACTGCTCGTCCACACAACGCCATGGACTGCGGTTGTGAGGCTGGCTGGACGTACTGACAATTCTCCAAAATGACGTTGGAGGCGGCTTATGGTAGAGAAATTAACATTCAATTCTCCGGCAATAGCTCTGGTGGACATTCCTGCAATCAGTATTCCAATTGCATGCTACCTCAAAACTTGATACATCTGCGGCATTGTGTTGTGTGACAAAACTGCACATTTTAGAGTGGCCTTTTATTGTCCCCAGCATAAGGTGCATATGTGTGATGACAGGTGTGATATGCCACAAAGAGAGAGAGAGAGAGAAAGAGAGAAAGAGAGAAAGAAAGAAAGAAAGAAAGAAAGAAAGAAAGAAAGAAAGAAAGAAAGAAAGAAAGAAAAAAGATTGATGAAGATGGATAAGTGCCCAGTACTATGGGTTTAGAATGCTGATGAAGTGCAATGGCATATATCCTCATGTGGCCACTGTACGATGACAGAATTAGCTGAACCGGTACTGTGTGATTAACACCATCTCTCCCTTGGCCAAATTCTCAATTATTGACAGAAAGACAGTATACATACAGTATCTGACCATGCAGTACTTTATTTATTTATTAATTATTTATTTAACCTTTACTTAACTAGGCAAGTCAGATAAGAATAAATTCTTATTTACAATGACGGCCTACTCCCCCGGCCAAACCCACCCCTAACCCAGATGAAGCTGGGAAAATTGTGCACCGCCCTATGGGACTCCCGATTACGGCCGGTTGTGACACAGCCAGGGAACAAACCAGGGTCTGTAGTGACACCTTTAGCACTGCAATGCAGTGCCTTGGACCGCTGCCCATTTGGGAGACTTCTAGTCCGAGTCTGGTCTAATAACCTGTGGAGCTTGTCGTCAGACTGGGAGTACACTACACAACACACCAGCAGAGCTGCAAACAGCCAGTTCTCATCAGATTCATCCCATTTAGGATAATACAGGCAGAACCCTTATCATACGGATAAGCATCCAGATATTAAGGATGGAGAATTATGCAGAAACCAATTGACGAGGCTTTTCATGTGTCAGTATGAGTATTGTCCCTCACTGAGTTCTGGTCTCTAAGAGATATGAGTGACAGACTGTAACAGAGAGACTTAATAAGAGAATGGTGAATGGACAGATGTTGGATTCTACAGAAGACCATGTTTGCGTCCCAAATGGCACCCGATTCCCTATGTAAAGCACCAGAGCCCTGGTCAAAAATACTGCACTACATAGGGATATTGGGGGAAATTTTAGGACAGTCTAGATTTTAATAAAGATGTTTCATATTAGTCACTATTCAGCTATTCAGATTGAATGATAATACCTAATGTCGGCTGTGAGTGAGTACCTTTATAATGGATACATGAATGATATATAGGGCTTGCATCATTATTAGTATAATAGACAAATACATTCGGTATCAGAATAAGGAGCGAGACACTAGTAAACCCGAACCACATAAACATAGTTGGAAATTCAGATTACAGATGACTAGTTTGAATGTATCTGTTGTTCAAATCATTCATAAATTCAGATTACAGATGACTAGTTTGAATGTATCTGTTGTTCAAATCATTCATAAATTCAGATTACAGATGACTAGTTTGAATGTATCTGTTGTTCAAATCATTCATAAATTCAGATTACAGATGACTAGTTTGAATGTATCTGTTGTTCAAATCATTCATAAATTCAGATTACAGATGACTAGTTTGAATGTATCTGTTGTTCAAATCATTCATAAATTCAGATTACAGATGACTAGTTTGAATGTATCTGTTGTTCAAATCATTCATAAATTGTCAGTCTGAAATAAAGGTTACATTTGTTATATCAGAATGTTAAGACCAAACTCTGAATGTTTTGATTAGGCCCCTCTGAATAAAAAACAAACTTCTGTAGGTTTATGTTTTAAAGTTTTAACACCTGTTATAAAACAAATGCAATAAAAACATGAAGCTTGCTTTGTTCTTAACCACAGACTGACTTGACTACCTCTGATCAGGCGTTTCCTCAGCATTTAAATGTACTCGTATTGTCCTCCCATTGGTAATAGAGTCTATTATAAGTTGATTCATTTAAATTGGGGTCACTTTTATCTAGGGGTCTCATGCCTGTCCCTTTCTGATTACACCGTATATTGAATGAATTAAATCTTCCCCTACATTTCCATTCAAGTAAAGCGACATTGGCACAGCCACAGAGCAGCTCAAGGTTATCTTCAAGTCAAATCAATTGATAGTGTGTGTTTTTTTACAGCGCTATAGGCTAGTGCCTCAAAGGATGCAGTATGCATTATGCAATTACAGGTGCAATATGGTAATGCAATATTGTGTGGTTGTGTATACTTACTGTCTGTGGCTGTTTATGCCATGTTGCATTAGATGAGGTCATTCATGCCTAGGTTAAGTTAGAGGCGTATGGCATAATTTACTATCCAATCCATCCACTTCCAACACAGCACCCCATTATCATTGACTGTTACACTTGAATATTTTTGTGTGACTTTACATGAAATGTTTTCTATGAAAGATTATTCTTTCTTTTTCATTGCATGGCAGATGGATAGTTCAGATTGAACTATAATTGCTTTATCCATCATCAATGGCCGCACACACATGTAAACAGGGATAGAGAGTGAGATGGCTGAAGGGGCTTCATCAATATGTTCCACTGGGACCTAATATCTCACTGGGGAAATATGAAGCAAACTGCATCACCAACTTAACATTCATCCATTGCATGAACGCTAAAGATGGATTTCATCAAGCTTCACTGAGGAGGGAAGGACATGTTCAATTCAGTTTAAATCGTGTTCAGTTTGACATGTTTTAAACGTCTCGCAATTTTGTCACTTTGTCAGAGAGACAGAGAGACAAAATACCATGAGAGAGGCAAACCCCTTCCAAAACCAATCACCAGTAGTACCAGGACAAGAAACAACTCCCTTAACTTGATCTAGGGAGGGACTAAGCAATATTGAGAAAAAAATGTTTGTTATTGGATTGATATGTTAAAAATGGAACCAAAAATTACGAGTAATATAGTTCCTATTTGAGAATGGAGGTGATGTTGCACGATCTATCGTTATGATTGAATGTGTACATTTCAGTAAACTTGCTCTGTGCCTCACAGTTGAGTGGAGTTCAATTTTAGACAAAGACGCAACATAATGGCTTTAGAGAGCAAATCTCAGTGGACTATTAATACAAGAGCTTACAACCGAGCGACATTTCCTTGGGGAGCAAGTCATTCTTTGTCCCTGTGTATTAACTAGATAGTCAGACACTCAGGAATGTCTTCCTCTCAAAGATCCATTCTGAAATGGCCAAGTACCAAATGAGAATATTTCACTATTGGGTGGGCAATCTGGAGAATGCTATTGAACCAGACCCATTGAGTTAACTGAGTTGAGTTATTCTTATATCTTTGGGTACTTTAGTTGACCATTGCAACTGTTCTATTCAACTGTATTCTCCTAAAATTCCCAATGATGGTGAGAAGATGAGAAGGTGGCAAGGTGGCACCTAAAGAGTGACAATGTGACACAGTTGCAGTAAGTGTGACACATACAGTTGAAGTCGAAAGTTTACATACACCAAATATATATAATCTCAGTTTTTCACAATTCCAGACATTTAATCCTAGTAAAAATTCCCCGTCTTCCATCAGTTAGCATCACCACTTTATTTGAAGAATGTGAAATGTCAGAAAAATAGTAGAGAGAATGATTTATCACTTTCATCACATTCCCAGTGGCTCAGAAGTTTACATACACTCAATTAGTATTTGGTAGCATTGCCTTTAAATTGTTTAACTTGGGTCAAACATTTTAGGTAGCCCTCCACAAGCTTCCCACAATAAATTGGGTGAATTTTGGCCCATTCCTCCTGACAGACTTTAAAGAAAAATTAACCTTTACTTAACCAGGTAGACTAGTTGAGAACAAGTTCTCATTTGCAACTGTGACCTGGCCAAGATAAAGCATAGCAGTGTGAACAGAAAACACAGAGTTACACATGGAGTAAACAATTAACAAGTCAATAACACAGTAGAAAAAAGGGGAGTCTATATACATTGTGTGCAAAAGGCATGAGGAGGTAGGCGAATAATTACAATTTTACAGATTAATACTGGAGTGATAAATGATCAGATGGTCATGTACAGGTAGAGATATTGGTGTGCAAAAGAGCAGAAAAGTAAATAAATACAAACAGTATGGGGATGAGGTAGGTAAAAATGGGTGGGCTATTTACCGATAGACTATGTACAGCTGCAGCGATTGGTTAGCTGCTCAGATAGCAGATGTTTGAAGTTGGTGAAGGAGATAAAAGTCTCCAACTTCAGCAAATTTTGCAATACGTTCCAGTCACAGGCAGCAGAGAACTGGAACGAAAGGTGGCCAAATGAGGTGTTGGCTTTAGGGATGATCAGTGAGAGACACCTGCTGGAGCGCGTGCTACGGATGGTTGTTGCCATCGTAACCAGTGAACTGAGATAAGGCGGACCTTTACCTAGCATGGACTTGTAGATTACCTGGAGCCAGTGGGTCTGGCGACGAATATGTAGCGAGGGCCAGCCGACTAGAGCATACAAGTCGCAGTGGTGGGTGGTATAAGGTGCCTTAGTGACAAAACGGATGGCACTGTGATAAACTGCATCCAGTTTGCTGAGTAGAGTGTTGGAAGCAATTTTGTAGATGACATCGCCGAAGTCGAGGATCGGTAGGATAGTCAGTTTTACTAGGGTAAGTTTGGCGGCGTGAGTGAAGGAGGCTTTGTTGCGGAATAGAAAGCCGACTCTTGATTTGATTTTCTATGTTTGATATGAGTCTGGAAGGAGAGTTTACAGTCTAGCCAGACACCTAGGTACTTATAAATGTCCACATATTCAAGGTCGGAACCATCCAGGGTGGTGATGCTGGTCAGGCGTGCGGGTGCAGGCAGTGAACGGTTGAGAAGCATGCATTTAGTTTTACTAGCGTTTAAGAGCAGTTGGAGGCCACGGAAGGAGTGTTGTATGGCATTGAAGCTCGTTTGGAGGTTAGATAGCACAGTGTCCAAGGACGGGCCGGATGTATATAGAATGGTGTCGTCTGCGTAGAGGTGGATCAGGGAATCGCCCGCAGCAAGAGCAACATCATTGATATATACAGAGAAAAGAGTCGCCCGAGAATTGAACCCTGTGGCACCCCCATAGAGACTGCCAGAGGATCGGACAGCATGCCCTCTGATTTGACACACTGAACTCTGTCTGCAAAGTAATTGGTGAACCAGGCAAGGCAGTCATCCGAATAACCGAGGCTACTGAGTCTGCCGATAAGAATATGGTGATTGACAGAGTCGGAAGCCTTGGCAAGGTTGATGAAGATGGCTGCACAGTACTGTCTTTTATTGATGGCGGTTATGATATCGTTTAGTACCTTGAGCGTGGCTGAGGTGCACCCGTGACCGGCTCGGAAACCAGATTGCACAGCGGAGAAGGTACGGTGGGATTCGAGATGGTCAGTGACCTGTTTGTTGACTTGGCTTTCGAAGACCTTAGATATGCAGGGCAGGATGGATATAGGTCTGTAACAGTTTGGGTCCAGGGTGTCTCCCGCTTTGAAGAGGGGGATGACTGCGGCAGCTTTCCAATCCTTGGGGATCTCAGACGATATGAAAGAGAGGTTGAACAGGCTGGTAATAGGGGTTGCGACAATGGCGGCGGTTAGTTTCAGAAATAGAGGGTCCAGATTGTCAAGCCCAGCTGATTTGTACGGGTCCAGGTTTTGCAGCTCTTTCAGAACATCTGCTATCTGGATTTGGGTAAAGGAGAACCTGGAGAGGCTTGGGCAAGTAGCTGCGGGGGGGGCGGAGCTGTTGGCCGAGGTTGGAGTAGCCAGGCGGAAGGCATGGCCAGCCGTTGAGAAATGCTTGTTGAAGTTTTCGATAATCATGGGTTTATCGGTGGTGACCATGTTACCTAGCCTCAGTGCAGTGGGCAGCTGGGAGGAGGTGCTCTTGTTCTTCATGGAATTCACAGTGTCCCAGAACTTTTTGGAGTTGGAGCTACAGGATGAAAACTTCTGCCTGAAGAAGCTGGCCTTAGTTTTCCTGACTGACTGCGTGTATTGGTGCCTGACTTCCCTGAACAGTTGCATATCACGGGGACTATTTGATGCTATTGCAGTCTGCCACAGGATGTTTTTGTGCTGGTCGAGGGCAGTCAGGTCTGGAGTGAACCAAGGGCTATATCTGTTCTTAGTTCTGCATTTTTTGAACGGAGCATGCTTATCTAAAATGGTGAGGAAGTTACTTTTAAAGAATGACCAGGCATCCTCAACTGACGGGATGAGGTCAATGTCCTTCCAGGATACCCGGGCCAGGTCGATTAGAAAGGCCTGCTCACAGAAGTGTTTTAGGGAGCGTTTGACAGTGATGAGGGGTGGTCGTTTGACTGCGGCTCCGTAGCGGATACAGGCAATGAGGCAGTGATCGCTGAGATCCTGGTTGAAGACAGCGGAGGTGTATTTGGAGGGCCAGTTGGTCAGGATGACGTCTATGGGGGTGCCCTTGTTTACAGATTTAGGGTTGTACCTGGTGGGTTCCTTGATGATTTGTGTGAGATTGAGGGCATCTAGCTTAGATTGTAGGACTGCCGGGGTGTTAAGCATATCCCAGTTTAGGTCACCTAACAGAACAAATTCTGAAGATAGATGGGGAGCGATCAATTCACAAATGGTGTCCAGGGCACAGCTGGGAGCTGAGGGGGGTCGGTAGCAGGCGGCAACAGTGAGAGACTTATTTCTGGAGAGAGTAATTTTCAAAATTAGTAGTTCGAACTGTTTGGGTATGGACCTGGAAAGTATGATTACTTTGCAGGCTATCTCTGCAGTAGACTGCAACTCCTCCCCCTTTGGCAGTTCTATCTTGACGGCAAATGTTATAGTTGGGTATGGAAATCTCAGAATTTTTGGTGGCCTTCCTGAGCCAGGATTTAGACACGGCAAGGACATCAGGGTTAGCAGAGTGTGCTAAAGCAGTGAGTAAAACAAACTTAGGGAGGATGTTCTGATGTTGACATGCATGAAACCAAGGCTTTTTTGATCACAGAAGTTAACAAATGAGGGTGCCTGGGGACATGCAGGGCCTGGGTTTACCTCCACATCACCCGCGGAACAGAGGAGGTGTAAAATGAGGGTGCGGCTAAAGGCTATCAAAACTGGTCGCCTAGAGCGTTGGGGACAGAGAATAAACGGAGCAGATTTCTGGGCATGGTAGAATATATTCAGGGCATAATGCGCAGACAGGGGTATGGTGGGGTGCGGGTACAGCGGAGGTAAGCCTAGGCACTGGATGATGATGAGAGAGGTTGTATCACTGGACATGCTGGTTGTAATGGGTGAGCTCACCGCATGTGTGGGAAGTGGGACAAAGGAGGTATCAGGGGTATGAAGAGTGGAACTAGGGGCTCCATTGTAAACTAAAACAATGATAACTAACCTGAACAACAGTATACAAGGCATTTGAGAGAGACATACAGCGAGGCATACAGTAATCACAGGTGTTGAATTGGGAGAGCTAGCTAAAACAGTAGCTAAAACAGTAGGTGAGACAACAACAGCTAATCAGCTAGCACAACAACAGCAGGTAAAATGGCGTTGACTAGGCAGGGAGGGTCGGATTAACTACACACAGAGCCTGAGTGCGGCTGGGACCGACAGATAAAACATAAACAAGCAGAATGGAGTACCGTGATTAATGGACAGTCCAGCATGCATCAGCTATGTAGCCAAGTGATCAGTGTCCAGGGGGCAGCGGTGGATGGGGCAGGGAAGCTGGACTGGCGAGTATTATCCAGGTTTAAAAAAAACTGGCTGGCTGTGCCAAAAAAAAGCAGCGAGCAGTGGCTAACAATGACTAAATAGCTTGTAGCTAGTTAGCTGGTTAGCTTCTAGAGGTTCTTGAGTATGTTCTAAAAATTAAAAATAATAGTGATTCCCTATCACATTGGGTGAGGCAGGTTACCGGAAGGTATAAACAAATAAAAAGTCGAAAAGAGATTGAAAGAAAATATGGGTCCAGTGAGTGTTTGGGACGCGGAGATTCAGACGGTTAGCAGGCCTGTGCTAACAAGGTAACAGTTAGTAGGCCGGGGCTAAACAAGGTAGCAGTTAGTGGACCAGGGCTAAACAAGGTAGCAGTTAGCAGGCCGAATTAGCAAGCAAGGAGATAGCAAGGGCTAGAAAGTTAGCCTTTGGGGGGCGTCGCGATGGGGTGAGTCTGTTTATGCCTCTTCATGCTGTGACATCGATAGACCGGTCGTGGGTCCGGATATTGTAGCACAGGAGTATGCTTCGGTGGTAGCACAGGAGCTCTGGCCGGGCTAGCTTCAAGCTAAGTGGGTGGAAACGCTAGCCAGGAGTAATCATCCGGGGTTGCGGTTAGCTAGTTAGCTAGTTGTGAAGATCCAGCGGAAAATGTTCCGTTTGCGGTGGGAATCCGGTGGGATTCCGGGGATAAAAAAATAATAGGTCCGTTATGCTCTGGTTAGAGTCGCATTGTTCGAACTGGAGAGATCTTTCCGAGCTAAAGGATAGCTGATGACCGGTTAGCTGAAGACCGCTAGCAATGGTTTGCTGACTGATAGCTGGTAGTGATAGCTGGTAGTTAGCTGGCTAGCTTCAGCTGAGGGGTTCCGGATCCGAAGTAAATATAAATACTTTAGAAAAAATAGCTACATTGGTTGAGGCGGGTTTCAGGAGAGTATTTAGAAGTTGAGGTTTAGCAAAATGTTTTAAAAGATATGCGAAGAAAAATATGTTTAAAAAAAGATATATACAAGGGACACGACACGACAAGACGTCTGACTGCTACGCCATCTTGGATTCAACTGGTGTAACCGAGTCAGGGTTGTAGGCCTCCTTGCTCGCACACGCTTTTCAGTTCTGCCCACAAATTTTCTATGGGACTGAGGTCAGGGCTTTGTGATGGCCACTCCAATACCTTGACTTTGTTGTTCTTAAGCCATTTTGCCATAACTTTGGAAGTATGCTTGGGGTCATTGTCCATTTGGAAGACCCATTTGCAACCAAGCTTTAATTTCCTGACTGATGTCTTGTGATGTTGCTTCAATATATCTGTAACGGCGTTCGTCGTTTGTGGAAAGAGAGTCGGACCGAAATGCAGCGTGTTGGTTACTCATGACTTTAATGAATTAAATGCGGTACATGAAATAACTGAAAGACGAAAACAACAAACGGAACGTGAAACTATTACAGCCTATCTGGTGAACACTACACAAAGACAGGAACAATCACCCACGAAATACAAAGCGAAACTATGTCTCCCTAAATACGGTTCCCAATCACAGACAACGAGAATCACCTGACTCTGATTGAGAATCGCCTCAGGCAGCCAAGCCTATACAACACCCCTAATCAGCCGCGATCCCAAATAATACAAACCCAAAATGAAAACAACATATAAACCCATGTCACACCCTGGCCTACCCAAACATATAACAAAAACACAAAATACAATGACCAAGGCGTGACAGAACCCCCCCCCCCCTAAGGTGCGGGCTCCCGGACGCACCTCAAACCATAGGGAGGGTCTGGGTGGGCGTCTGTCCAAGGTGGGGGCTCCGGCTCGGGACGTGGACCCCACTCCATTAATGTCCTTGTTCCTCCCCTTCGCGTCCTGGGATAATCCACCCTCTCCGCCGACCATGGCCTAATAGTCCTCACCCAGATCTTCACTGGACTGAGGGGCAGCTCGTGACTGAGAGGCATCTCGGGACAGAGGGGCATCTCGGGACAGAGGGGCAGCTTGGGACAGAGGGGCAGCTCGGGACAGAGGGGCAGCTCGGGACAGAGGGGCAGCTCGGGACAGAGGCAGCCCGGGACTGAGGGGCAGCCCGGGACAGATGGGAAGCCCAGTACTGAGAGGAAGCCCAGTACTGAGAAGAAGCCCAGTACTGAGATGAAGCTCAGGCAGGTAGTAGGCTCCGGTAAATCCTGGCTGGCTGGCGGAACTGGAAGATTCTGGTTGACTAGCAGATGTGGAAGATTCTGGTTGACTGGCAGATCTGGAAGAGACTGGTTGACTGGCAGATCTGGAAGACACTGGTTGACCGGCAGATCTGGAAGAGACTGGTTGTCTGGCAGATCTGGAAGAGACTGGTTGTCTGGCAGATCTGGAAGAGACTGGTTGTCTGGCAGATCTGGAAGAGACTGGTTGACTGGCAGATCTGGAAGAGACTGGTTGTCTGGCAGATCTGGAGGAGACTGGTTGTCTGGCAGATCTGGAGGAGACTGGTTGTCTGGCAGATCTGGAAGAGACTGGTTGTCTGGCAGATCTAGAAGATCATGGCTGACTGGCGGATCTAGCTGATCTATGCAGACTGACAGCTCTGGCTGCTTCTTACAGACTGATAGCTCTGGCTGCTTCATGTAGACTGACAGCTCTGGCTGCTTCATGCAGATTGACAGCTCTGACTGCTCCATGCAGGCTGACAGCTCTCTGCAGACTGGCAGATCCTGGCTGACTGGCACTTCTGGCAGACTGGCGGCGCTGGGCAGACTGGCGGCGCTGGGCAGACTGGCGACGCTGGGCAGACTGACGGTGCTGGGCAGACTGGCGACGCTGAGCAGACTGGGAGCACTGGCGGCGCTGGGCAGACTGGGAGCACTGGCGGCGCTGGGCAGACTGGCGGCACTGGCGGCACTGGGCAGACTGGCGGCGCTGGGCAGACTGGCGGCGCTGGGCAGACTGGCGACGCTGGGCAGACTGGCGACGCTGGGCAGACTGGCGGCGCCGGGCAGACTGGGAGCACTGGCGGCGCTGGGCAGACTGGCGGTGCTGGGCAGACTGGCGACGCTGGGCAGACTGGCGGTGCTGGGCAGACTGGCGACGCTGGGCAGACTGGCGGCGCTGGGCAGACTGGCGGTGCTGGGCAGACGGGAGACTCCGGCAGCGCAGGAGAGGAGAAAGGCTCTGGCTGCGCTAAACAGGCGAGGCGCACTGAAGGCCTGGTGCGTGGTGCTGGAACTGGTGGTACTGGATCGAGGACACGCACAGGAAGCCTGGTGCGGGGAACTGCTACCGGAGGACTGGAGTGTGGAGGTGGCACACGATGGGCTAGACCAAGAAGGCGTACTGGAGATCTTGAGAGCAGTGTAGGCACAGGACGTGCAAGGCTAAGGATGTGCACAGGAGGCCTGGTACGTGAGGCTGGCACCAACTTCACCAGCCGACTAACACGCACCTCAGGTTGAGTATAGAGCGCTAACTCAGGTGCTATCAAATCCCCGACACGATCCGTCGGACGAATATTGTATCTATAGCACCAAGCTAGCAACTCCCTCATTACTCTCCACTCCACTTTCCCCATTAACTCCTTCACAGTCTCTGCTTCGCTCACCTCTAACACCGGCTCTGGTCTCCTCCTTGGCTCCTCACGATAAACAAGGAGAGTTGGCTCAGGTCTATCTCCTGACTCAGCCATACTCTCCCTGAGCCCCCCCCCAATACATTTTTTGGGGTGACTTTCGGGTTTCGCTCTGCGCCGCCGTGTTCTCCGTTTCGACTCCATTCGCCTATAGCCCTCTTCGCATTGCTGCAGCGAATCCCAGGCGGGCTCCTGCACTCTCTCTGGGTCGGCCGCCCACCTGTCGATTTCTTCCCACGTCGTATACTCCATGCCTCTACCGTCCATAACGTCCTCCCTTCGCTGCTGCCTGTTAACACGCTGCTCGGTCCGTGAGTGGTGGGTGATTCTGTAACGGTGTTCGTCGTTTGTGGAAAGAGAGTCGGACCGAAATGCAGCGTGTTGGTTACTCATGACTTTAATGAATGAAATGCGGTACATGAAATAACTGAAAGACGAAAACAACAAACGGAACGTGAAACTATTACAGCCTATCTGGTGAACACTACACAAAGACAGGAACAATCACCCACGAAATACAAAGCGAAACTATGGCTCCCTAAATACGGTTCCCAATCAGAGACAACGAGAATCACCTGACTCTGATTGAGAATCGCCTCAGGCAGCCAAGCCTATACAACACCCCTAATCAGCCGTGATCCCAAATAATACAAACCCCAATACGAAAACAACATATAAACCCATGTCACACCCTGGCCTACCCAAACATATAACAAAAACACAAAATACAATGACCAAGGCGTGACAATATCCAAATAATTTTCCTACCTCGTGATGCCATCTATTTTGTGAAGTGCACCAGTCCTTCCTGCAGGAAAGCACTTGCGTACTATTGTTTGTACAGATGAACGTGGTACCTTCAGGTGTTTGGAAATTGCTCCCAAGGATGAACCAGAATTGTGGAGGTCCACAATTGGAGGTCTTGACTGATTTCTTTAGATTTTCCCATGATGTCAAGCAAAGAGGCACTGAGTTTGAATGTAAGCCTTGAAATACCTCCACAGGTAAACCTCATATTGACTCGATTAGCCTATCAGAAGCTTCTAAAGCCCTTCTGGAATTTTCCAATCTGTTTAAAGGCACAGTGAACTTTTGACCCACTGGAATTGTGATACAGTGAATTATACATTAAATAATCTGTCTGTAAACAATTGTTGGAAAAATGACTTGTGTCATGCACAAAGATGTCCTAACCAACTTGCCAAAACTATAGTTTGTTAACAAGAAATGTGTGGAGTGGTTGAAAAATGAGTTTTAAATACTCCAACCTAAGTGTATGTAAACTGTATTATTAGGAATTGAATAGGATATCTATGGTGTGATATCAGTGCTGAGGGGCAAAGGTGGCCCAGCTTCATGAGTGACAGTGTGGGTACCGAGGAAGGAGCCGTAAGGTTATTATCAGAAGGTAATAACCTTGGGCAGAAGGTATGCCGACCACTTCTTCCTGCTCAGGGAAGAGTGGGGGATAATACCCCAAAGAACACTGGGTGTTGGGTGTTGCGGGCGTATTTGACCCACACAAGCTACTGGCTCCAGGTGGTGGGTTTGGCGGAGACCAGGCAGCGCAGTGTGGTCTCTTGGTCCTGGTTGGCTCGCTCTGACTGGCCGTTGGACTGGGGGTAGAACCCAGAGGTGAGGGACAGGCAGAGGTTGGAGGAGACCAGCCGGAGCTTGCCAAGGTGTCTTGTTCTGTGCACAAACCGTGCAAGCGACGACGAATGCGGACACGTCAGGCACCATGATAGGCCACCAAAAGTGCTGTCGCACAAAGGCCAGGGTCCAATAGGAGCCCGGGTGGCAGGTAAGCCTGGATGAGTGGGCCCACTCCAGAACCGCGGAGCAGACGGTGTGAGGAAAGAACACTTGGTCATCAGAGCTCCCCAGGGTTCACGGACCTGCTTCCCTATTCCCCAGCTGAGTGACGTCACCAGGCACTAAGTGGGAAGGATGGTTTCAGGTTCCGGAGTCATAGTCGAGGGACTATAGTGGCTGGACAGTGCATCCGGCTTGACATTCTTGGATCCCGGCCGGGAACAGAGGTGGGGAACTGAGAAATATAGGGGAGGTAATAAACAGGTGATTGATTCCTGGTGAGTCCAATAATACGCTGATGCGCGTGACGGGGAAAGGCAGGTGTGCGTAATGATGGTGGCAGGAATGCTGGGGAGCCTGGCGCCCTCAAGCTCCATGGGGGAAGAGCGGGAGCATGCGTGGCAGTTATAGAACAACCCTGTCTAGATCAGAGCACAAACTACAACCACATAGCCCACATGTGCTGTATCTGGGAAACATAGGCATATCCATTGTACAATGAAGGCAACGTGTTATCAAGGTGGACAAGTAACCAGCCGAAACCAGCCATCGCATATCACAGAATCTCACTGAGCTTTATTGCATTGTAATCATTTTGCAATTTGCAGATTAGTAAATACGCTTAAAATAGATTCTGTATGTTGTTTGTTGGCCTTGTTTATTTGTTATATATGTGTGTAAACCATTTCCAAATCAGTGTGTGAGGCTGCTGATGAAGAGATCAAACATGTCTCCTCTCCACTGTGAAGGGCTGACAAGCTCAGCAGGGGTAGTTACCATGAGGATGATAAATATTTCAGTGCCCCAGTCAACTGTGTGAAGTTAGTTGGGTTTGTTAGACAAAATAGTATAGTACAATAGATAAAGAAACAGGTCAATAGTAGTCATTTGAAACATGGTATTTCTGGTTGAGGCTCTCTATTAAGGCTCTAAAACTGATGTTTATTGACAATCCCTGCTGAGGCAAATGTACAAACATATGTATCACTCATCCAAATTCATATTTGTACACAATTCCTATCAAGAACACCGAGAGAAAGAGAGAGAGCATCAGAACTATTTAGGGTGCACTCCAGCTGAAGTGATGAATCACTTAAGAAATGTGCTGAAGAACAGCATGGTAAAATCAAACAATACTTTCTATTTGACCTCATTCAAATGACCCTGTACTGCTTTCATCTACTGGGAAAGGTGCCAATCTAAAGAATATACAAATAAAGGAAGTATTGTTCTTGGGAGTTAGATTTTTGGGGGAGCAGCTCATTGAGACAATATTAAACTATTTATCTCTATTTATTTGCACACACAGTGCATCCCCTGATATCAAACCAAATCTACCATGTTTCCAAGTTATGATGAGACTGCCAGACTCAAGTACTCTGATCAATACTTGAGATAAAAACATCTCAATATTATTTTCCTCTGACAATGATGGCAAATCTAAATAATCTGATAACACATCAATAGACAAGGGAGAAAGCATTGCTTCCTCACAGAAATAAGCCAGTGACTTCCCCATATAAGTATGTTTCCTTTATTCATATTGTAGAAACAGCGCAGCGTGCATGTGACCAAAGTTTTGGAGATGTTAATTTATGCTAAACGGGTCTATACCTAATCACAGCCTGCCTGAGTAAGGCATTATGCATGATGTTATAATAATGTCTAGAAAGGTATTTGCCAACATTACCTCCTCAGATCACAATTACAGGGGAGTACAAAATTGCTAATAAAAGATTGGGATAATTAGGGTCACTTTGCAAACACAAGTCATCTATCTGGTTCCAGCGAGCTGAATAATTCAATGGGCAGATTAGTTATTGTAATGAGGCCTGGTGATTGTGTGACGAGTTGTCATATCTCTCATTCTGATGTGCTGCGGCCTCCTTCATTTGCATTGATCTCCTGTCCGGTTCATTGCTCTCCCGAGTGATGATGAGGAAATTCCACTGTACGTTTTCTATTGGCCTAATTGATTGTGGGCTGCATGGAGCCAGACACAGTCAGACTGTGAATGCCAGAGCAGGTGTTGATTGGCTGAGCAGGCAGTCAGGAAGTGTGTATTTTGGGCTGATCAGGTGTGATGCTGTCTTGGCGTTGTATGGGAATGAACTAGTGAACCTCTGGATGCTATTTTAATTCATATACCCGTTCATTACAAGCTTCTTATCTATCGTTAACTGGCTGGCATGAAATTAATCATCATCATGGTGGGGTTGGTAACACTGTAGTAGTCTAGTTATACACTGTAGCATCCTCTATTTCCCTCTCCATTCATTAAGCTGTGAATGCCATTCATGGCTTTATCCAGTATAATGTATGCCCATGGATGACCAAAACACTTATGGGTTGAATAAGAATGGCACTGACTCAGTGAATAATATGCATACTATATAATTTCAAAGCCCATCTCATTGCACCATGACTCATTTTCTGAAGGTCATTTCCATGTAAAAGGATCCATGAGTGTAACCTGGACGCTGGCAGTCGGAAAGCAAGTGCGGGTGGTGAATTTAGGAATAAACGGAACAAGGAACAATACAAGAACCACAAGTAGCGTAAAGACATGAAACACGTAGTTCTATTCCCCAGGCAGTATTGACTAAGGGAATGACCAATATAGGGGAGGTAATCAGTGAAGTGATGGAGTCCAGGTGTGCCTATTGATTAAGCGCAGGTGTGCGTAATGATGAATGCCAGATGTGCGCAACAATTATTGCCAGGACCAGTGGTTAGTAAACCGACACATCAAACACAGGAGCTAGGACTATATATCTTTTGAAAATGAAAGCATAAAGTGCGTTTGGGAAGTATTCAGACCAGTTGACTTTTTCCACATTTTGTTACAGCCTTATTCTAAAATATATTAAATTGTTCCCCCCCACCTCATCAATCTGCACACAATACCCCATAATGACAAAGTCAAAACAAGTTTTTGGACATTTTTACATATGTATTGTCACGCCTTGGTCATTGTTGTATTGATATTCGTCTGTTGTTTGAAGTGAGTCAGACCGAAATACAGCGTGTAGGTTACTCATGACTTTTAATGAAGAAAATGCTGTACATGAAATAACTGAGAATACAAAACAACAAACGAGTGAAACTACTTACAGCCTATCTGGTGACTAACACAAAGACAGGTACAATTGCCCACGAAATACAACGCGCACTCAAGCTACCTAAATACGGTTCCCAATCCGAGACAACTAGAATCAGCTGACTCCAATTAGGAATCGCCTCAGGCAGCCAAGCCTAACTAGACACACCCCTAATAATACACACTCCCAATTAATACAAACCCTAATACGAAATACAACATATAAACCCATGTCACACCCTGGCCTACCCAAACATATAACAAAAACACAAGATACAATGACCAAGGCGTGACAGAACCCCCCCCCCCTAAGGTGCGGACTCCGGGACGTACCTCAAGAGCATAGGGAGGGTCCGGGTGGGCGTCTGTCCACGGTGGCGGTTCTGGCTCGGGACGTGGACCCCACTCCATAAATGTCCTAGTTCCTCCCCTTCGCGTCCTAGGATAATCCACCTTCTCCGCCGACCATGGCCTAATAGTCCTCACCCTGATCCCCACATAACTGAGGGGCAGCTCGGGACCGAGGGGCAGCTCGGGACCGAGGGGCAGCTCGGGACCGAGGGGCAGGTAGGGACAGAGGGGCAGCTCGGGACAGAGGGGCAGCTCGGGACAGATGGGCAGCTCGGGACAGCAGGGCAGCTCAGGACAGCAGGGCATCTCGGGACAGAGGGGCAGCCCGGGACAGAGGGGCAGCCTGGGACCGAAGCAGCCCGGTACTGAGGGGAAGCCCGGTACTGAGGGGAAGCCCGGTACTGAGGGGAAGCCCGGTACTGAGAGGGAGCTTGGTACTGAGAGGAAGCTCGGTACTGAGAGGGAGCCCGGTACAGAGAGGGAGCCTAGTACTGAGAGGAAGCTCAGTACTGAGAGGAAGCTCAGGCAGGTAGTAGGCTCCGGTAAATCCTGGCTGGCTGGTGGACCTGGATGATTAAGGTTGTCTGGCCGATCTAGAAGATCTTGGCAGACTGGCACTTCTAGCGGATCCTGGCAGACTGGCACTTCTGGCGGATCCTGGCAGACTGGTGACGCTGGGCCGACTGGCGGCGCTGGGCAGACAGGAGACTCCGGCAGCACAGGAGAGGAGAAAGGCTCTGGCTGCGCTGAACAGGCGAGGCGCACTGGACGCGCTGGGCCGACTGGGAGCACTGGTGGCGCTGGACAGACAGGAGACTCCGGCAGCGCAGGAGAGGAGAAAGGCTCTGGCTGCGCTAAACAGGCGGGAGACTCCGATAGCGCAGGAGAAGAGAACAGCTCTGGTTGCGCTAAACAAGCGGGAGACTCCGGCAGCGCAGGAGGGGAGAAAAACACTGGCTGCGCTGAACAGGCGAGGCGCACTGGAGGCCTGGTGCGTGGTGCTGGAACTGGTGGTACTGGCGCGAGGACACGCACAGGAAGCCTGGTGCGGGGAGCTGCTACCGGAGGACTGGTGTGTATAGGTGGCTCAGGATAGACCGGACCGTGCAGGCGCACTGGAGCTCTTGAGCACCGAGCCTGCCCAAGCTTACCTGGCTCGATGCCCACTATAGCCCGGCCAATAGGAAGGGCTGGTATAAGTCGCAGCTGGCTCTGCACCCACACTGGAAACACCGTGCGCTCCATAGCATAACACGGTGCCTGCCCGGTCTCTCTAGCCCAACGGTGAGCACAGGGAGTATGCACAGGTTTCCTACCTGGCATAACTATTCTCCCTTTTAGCCCCCCCAATAAATGTTTTGGGGTGACTTTCCGGTTTCCAACCGCGGTCGCAGTGCTGCCTCCTCATACTCATGCCTCTCCGCTTTAGCTACTTCTATTTCCTCCTTGGGACGGCGATATTCTCCCGGCTGCGCCCAGGGTCCTTTTCCGTCTAATATCATCTCCCAAGACCAGAAGTCCTCATATTGCTGCTCCTCACAATTAACAGGGAGAGTAGGCTCAGGTCTGACTCCTTACTCTGCCACTCTCTCTCTGCGCTTTCCCCCGTTACCTACGGTTTTTCGCTCTGTATAGCCGTGCTCTCCTTTTCGATTCCATCGTGTATAGCCCTCTTCGCATTGCTGTAGGGAATCCCAGGCGGGCTCCTGCACTCGCACTGGGTCGGCCGCCCACCTGTCGATTTCTTCCCACGTAGTATAATCCATATCGTCCTCCTTCAGATCCTGCCAGTTCACACGCTGCTCGGTCTGTGAATCGTGGTGGGCGATTCTGTATTGATAGTCGTCTGTTGTTTGAAGTGAGTCAGACCGAAATGCAGCGTGTAGGTTACTCATGACTTTTAATGAAGAAAATGATGTACATGAAATAACTGAGAATACAAAACAACAAACGAGTGAAACTACTTACAGCCTATCTGGTGACTAACACAAAGACAGGTACAATCGCCCACGAAATACAACGCGCACTCAAGCTACCTAAATACGGTTCCCAATCCGAGACAACTAGAATCAGCTGACTCCAATTAGGAATCGCCTCAGGCAGCCAAGCCTAACTAGACACACCCCTAATAATACACACTCCCAATTAATACAAACCCTAATACGAAATACAACATATAAACCCATGTCACACCCTGGCCTACCCAAACATATAACAAAAACACAAGATACAATGACCAAGGCGTGACAGAACCCCCCCCCCCTAAGGTGCGGACTCCGGGACGTACCTCAAGAGCATAGGGAGGGTCCGGGTGGGCGTCTGTCCACGGTGGCGGTTCTGGCTCGGGACGTGGACCCCACTCCATAAATGTCCTAGTTCCTCCCCTTCGCGTCCTAGGATAATCCACCTTCTCCGCCGACCATGGCCTAATAGTCCTCACCCTGATCCCCACATAACTGAGGGGCAGCTCGGGACCGAGGGGCAGCTCGGGACCGAGGGGCAGCTCGGGACCGAGGGGCAGGTAGGGACAGAGGGGCAGCTCGGGACAGAGGGGCAGCTCGGGACAGATGGGCAGCTCGGGACAGCAGGGCAGCTCAGGACAGCAGGGCATCTCGGGACAGAGGGGCAGCCCGGGACAGAGGGGCAGCCGGGACCGAAGCAGCCCGGTACTGAGGGGAAGCCCGGTACTGAGGGGAAGCCCGGTACTGAGGGGAAGCCCGGTACTGAGAGGGAGCTTGGTACTGAGAGGAAGCTCGGTACTGAGAGGGAGCCCGGTACAGAGAGGGAGCCTAGTACTGAGAGGAAGCTCAGTACTGAGAGGAAGCTCAGGCAGGTAGTAGGCTCCGGTAAATCCTGGCTGGCTGGTGGACCTGGATGATTAAGGTTGTCTGGCCGATCTAGAAGATCTTGGCAGACTGGCACTTCTAGCGGATCCTGGCAGACTGGCACTTCTGGCGGATCCTGGCAGACTGGTGACGCTGGGCCGACTGGCGGCGCTGGGCAGACAGGAGACTCCGGCAGCACAGGAGAGGAGAAAGGCTCTGGCTGCGCTGAACAGGCGAGGCGCACTGGACGCGCTGGGCCGACTGGGAGCACTGGTGGCGCTGGACAGACAGGAGACTCCGGCAGCGCAGGAGAGGAGAAAGGCTCTGGCTGCGCTAAACAGGCGGGAGACTCCGATAGCGCAGGAGAAGAGAACAGCTCTGGTTGCGCTAAACAAGCGGGAGACTCCGGCAGCGCAGGAGGGGAGAAAAAACACTGGCTGCGCTGAACAGGCGAGGCGCACTGGAGGCCTGGTGCGTGGTGCTGGAACTGGTGGTACTGGCGCGAGGACACGCACAGGAAGCCTGGTGCGGGGAGCTGCTACCGGAGGACTGGTGTGTATAGGTGGCTCAGGATAGACCGGACCGTGCAGGCGCACTGGAGCTCTTGAGCACCGAGCCTGCCCAAGCTTACCTGGCTCGATGCCCACTATAGCCCGGCCAATAGGAAGGGCTGGTATAAGTCGCAGCTGGCTCTGCACCCACACTGGAAACACCGTGCGCTCCATAGCATAACACGGTGCCTGCCCGGTCTCTCTAGCCCAACGGTGAGCACAGGGAGTATGCACAGGTTTCCTACCTGGCATAACTATTCTCCCTTTTAGCCCCCCCCAATAAATGTTTTGGGGTGACTTTCCGGTTTCCAACCGCGGTCGCAGTGCTGCCTCCTCATACTCATGCCTCTCCGCTTTAGCTACTTCTATTTCCTCCTTGGGACGGCGATATTCTCCCGGCTGCGCCCAGGGTCCTTTTCCGTCTAATATCATCTCCCAAGACCAGAAGTCCTCATATTGCTGCTCCTCACAATTAACAGGGAGAGTAGGCTCAGGTCTGACTCCTTACTCTGCCACTCTCTCTCTGCGCTTTCCCCCGTTACCTACGGTTTTCGCTCTGTATAGCCGTGCTCTCCTTTTCGATTCCATCGTGTATAGCCCTCTTCGCATTGCTGTAGGGAATCCCAGGCGGGCTCCTGCACTCGCACTGGGTCGGCCGCCCACCTGTCGATTTCTTCCCACGTAGTATAATCCATATCGTCCTCCTTCAGATCCTGCCAGTTCACACGCTGCTCGGTCTGTGAATCGTGGTGGGCGATTCTGTATTGATAGTCGTCTGTTGTTTGAAGTGAGTCAGACCGAAATGCAGCGTGTAGGTTACTCATGACTTTTAATGAAGAAAATGATGTACATGAAATAACTGAGAATACAAAACAACAAACGAGTGAAACTACTTACAGCCTATCTGGTGACTAACACAAAGACAGGTACAATCGCCCACGAAATACAACGCGCACTCAAGCTACCTAAATACGGTTCCCAATCCGAGACAACTAGAATCAGCTGACTCCAATTAGGAATCGCCTCAGGCAGCCAAGCCTAACTAGACACACCCCTAATAATACACACTCCCAATTAATACAAACCCTAATACGAAATACAACATATAAACCCATGTCACACCCTGGCCTACCCAAACATATAACAAAAACACAAGATACAATGACCAAGGCGTGACAATTGTATTTTTGTTTTATATATTTGGTCAGGCCAGGGTGTGACATGGGTTTATGTTGTTGTATTTCGTATTGGGGTTTTTGTATGATTGGGATTGCAGCTGAATAGGGGTGTTGTATGGGTTTGGCTGCCTGAGGCGGTTCTCAATCAGAGTCAGGTGATTCTCGTTGTCTCTGATTGGGAACCGTATTTAGGTAGCCTGGTTTCGCTTTGTATTTTGTGGATGATTGTTCCTGTCTCTGTGTAGTTTCACCAGATAGGCTGTAATAGGTTCACGTTCCGTTTGTTGTTTTGTATTTTTGTATCGTTATTTCATGTGTCACTTTTATCTATTAAAGTCATGAGTAACCACTACGCTGCATTTCGGTCCAACTCTCTTTCCACAAACGAAGAACGCCGTTACATGTATAAAAAAGTACAGCGATTTCAGCCTCAAGACTTCTTGGATATGACGCTACAAGCTTGTCACACCTGTATTAGGGGAGTTTCTCCCATTCTTCTATGCAGACCCACTCAAACTCTGTCAGGTTGGATGGGGAGCATCGCTGCACAGCAATTTTCAGGTCTCTCCAGAGATGTTCGATCGGCTTCAATTCCGGACTCTCAGGGACATTCAGAGACTTGTCTCGAAGCCACTCCTGCGTTGTCTTGGCTGGTGCTTAAGGTCGTTGTCCTGTTGGAAGGTGAACCTTCGTCCCAGTCTGAGGTCCTGAGCGCTCTGGAGCAGGTTTTCATCAAGGATCTCTCTGTACTTTGCGCCATTCATCTTTCCCTCGATGCTGACTAGTTCCAATCCCTGCAGCTGAAAAACATCCCCACATCATGATGCTGCCACCACCATGCTTCACCATAGGGTTGGTGCCAGGTTTCCTACAGACGTGACACTTGACATTCAGACCAAAGAGTTCCATCATGGTTTCACCAGACCAGAGAATCTTGCTTCTCATGATCTGAGAGTCCTTTAGGTGCCTTTGGCAAACTCCAGCGGGCTGTCATATGCCATTTACTGAGGAGTGGCTTCCGACTGGCACCTCTATCATGAAGGCCTGATTGGTGGACTGCTGCAGACTTGGTTGTCCTTCTGGATGGTTCTCCCATCTACACAGAGGAACTCTGGAGCTCTGTCAGAGTGACCATCAGGTTCTTAGTCACCTTCCTGTCCAAGGCCCTTTTTATTTAACCTTTATTTAACTAGGCAAGTCAGTTAGAACAAATATCTACAATGACGGCCTACCAAGAGGCAAAAGGCCTCCTTCAGGGATCGGGGCCTGGGATTAAAAATAAATACAATATAAATATAGAACAAAACACACATCACAACAAGAGAGACACCACAACACCACATGGAGACAGCAGAGACGGCTGAAACAGCAGATTTTCTGACTTTATACACTGCACTCTTTGAGAGAGGTAGTTAGCAAACTAGGCCAAAGACCCCTCAGAGACACCAATACTCCTTAGCCGGCCCACAAGAATGGAATGGTCTACCGTATCAAAAGCTTTGGCCATGTCAATAAAAATAGCATTACAATATTGCTTAGAATCAGGGGCAATGGTGACATCATTGAGGACCTTTAAGGTTGCAGTGACACATCCATAACCTGAGCAGTAACCAGATTGCATACCCGAGAGAATACTATAGACATCAAGAAAGCCAGTCAGTTGATTATTGACAAGTTTTTCCAACACTTTTGATAAACAGGGCAAAATAGAAATAGGCCTATAACAGTTACAATCAGCTTGATCTCATAAAGGACGAACCGTGGCTTCCTTAAAAGCAATGAGAACTTCCCCAGATTGGAGAGACAGGTTAAAAAGATTGGAGATAGGCTTGGCGATGATAGGGGCAGCAACCAAAAAGAAGAAATGGTCTAAACCAACTGACCCAGATGGTTTTTTGATGTCAAGTTTAAGGAGCACCTTTAGTACATCGGACTCAGTGACGGCCTGCAGGGAGAAAATTTGACCAGTTTTGCCGGGCAGACAGCTATAGTAAGAGTCTTGGTGGTTCCAAACTTCTTCCATTTAAGAATGATGGAGGACACATGTTCTTGTGGACCTTCAATGCTGCAGAAATGTTTTGGTATCCTTCCCCAGATCTGTGCCTCGACACAATCCTGTCTCAGAGCTCTACTCGTTGTGCTGTAGAATTTGTGAATTTTGTCTCTTGTATAATCCATTCTATATATTATCCTATATTGCATTAAGCGTACATATTCTTTTACTGTCATCTTGTTAGTTATGCTCAGTTTTTGTAGGTTTTGGTTTCCAATAATGAATCTTTTTTCGAACAGATTATCAGTTGGATATGCTCTCTACAACATGTTGTCTTCACTATCATATGAATATCCTTTTCTGACTCAAATAAGATTCCCTGAAGGTTTCTCTGATGTCCAAAATATTTCAAATAAAAATGTTGTGATATATAACTGTTAAGTTGCATGTATTTGAAACTATCCACATTGGTCTGACCAAAATTACTTTATAATTCTGTCATGGAAATAAGTTTAATTTATATTAATGTTAAGGTTCAATTGCCAGTGCATACTGGCCAATAATTATAACAGCGATTTTGATCCAACCATAAATGTATACATTGTGCCCATGACCTGAGAAGATGGACATTCAATATGTAGCTAGATGTAGAAGGCTAATGTTAACTAGCTAATGTTTCCAACAAAAGGAAGTTAGGATAGCAAGCAAGCATTTTAGCCAGGACAACAAAAAATAAAAGTGTGTACTGTATGACAGAGTGATAGACTGTTTCGTCAACATGAGAGGAGGACGGCATCGGAGTTTCTACAAGTAGGGTGAGTCAACATGTTTTTTCTACTTGCACGCACACACGCACAGAAAAGACACATACACAGAAATCAGAACCATGGACAGCCACATCATATTTAGCTTACTTTGATTGAACTAAATTGTTTTTGGTATCTTTTAATTGTCACTGTATTAGATGAAGCATAGGTGATTTCATGATGTTGAAATGTTTAAGTTGAAATGGTGCTGGAGTAGTGTAGGCAGCTCCTGTTTTGTTAGCTACTTGCGGTAACTCTCCATGGTTCTAAATCAATAGTTGTTTAGTAATCCCAAAATGTTGGAAACATTAACTTGCTTGACCATGCTGTAGGTCATGTAACTGTTTGTTTACATGCAATATGCTTTGTGGACATCACCAGACAGAGGTTGCTCTCCAGTTTTGTGATGAAACAAAGGTGTGGTTGAATTTATTTTGCCACTGTGTCTTCTTATTGTCTCGGCCTTGGGCCTATATATCACAGTGTTAAGGCATACGAACTAACAGGTTATAGAGCAAACAACACAATTATCACAACATGTAGGTTGTAATATGTTTTTTTTCTGGCTTGTCTTCCCCAGTGATTTTACCCACACACTGCTACTGCTCTATGGGTGGTGCCCTGCCATGCCCACACACTGCTACTGCTCTATGGGTGGTGCCCTGCCATGCCCACACACTGCTACTGCTCTATGGGTGGTGCCCTGCCATGCCCACACACTGCTACTGCTCTATGGGTGGTGCCCTGCCATGCCCACACACTGCTACTGCTCTATGGGTGGTGCCCTGCCATGCCCACACACTGCTACTGCTCTATGGGTGGTGCCCTGCCATGCCCACACACTGCTACTGCTCTATGGGTGGTGCCCTGCCATGCCCACACACTGCTACTGCTCTATGGGTGGTGCCCTGCCATGCCCACACACTGCTACTGCTCTATGGGTGGTGCCCTGCCATGCCCACACACTTCTACTGCTTATGGGTGGTGCCCTGCCATGCCCACACACTGCTACTGCTCTATGGGTGGTGCCCTGCCATGCCCACACACTGCTACTGCTCTATGGGTGGTGCCCTGCCATGCCCACACACTGCTACTGCTCTATGGGTGGTGCCCTGCCATGCCCACACACTGCTACTGCTCTATGGGTGGTGCCCTGCCATGCCCACACACTGCTACTGCTCTATGGGTGGTGCCCTGCCATGCCCACACACTGCTACTGCTCTATGGTTGGTGCCCTGCCATGCCCACACACTGCTACTGCTCTATGGTTGGTGCCCTGCCATGCCCACACACTGCTACTGCTCTATGGGTGGTGCCCTGCCATGCCCACACACTGCTACTGCTCTATGGGTGGTGCCCTGCCATGCCCACACACTGCTACTGCTCTATGGGTGGTGCCCTGCCATGCCCACACACTGCTACTGCTCTATGGGTGGTGCCCTGCCATGCCCACACACTGCTACTGGTTCTTGTATTTGTTATTAAGTGTTTATTTTAATAAACCCTGTTTGATTGAAATGTGTCAAGTCTGCTAAGACTTTTGCCATGTTATTGTTTATAAGCTTTGTTATTATTTTATTGTTACGATTTATTAAAGTATGGGTCTATAATCAGATGAAGACTAAGAGTCTAAGCCTCTACTAAGCTAACACATGGAATTGTTTTAAGACAGTCATAGCATGGATAATTTAGCTATTTTATGACTCATGTAGGTATCACAAAAAAAATATTTAGAAATTATTTGATGAAACATTGAATTTGCTTTATGTCCAAAAATGATGCAGAAAAATTAATCCATGCTTTTGTCACTTCTAGGTTAGACTACTGCAATGCTCTACTTTCCGGCTACCCGGATAAAGCACTAAATAAACTTCAGTTAGTGCTAAATACGGCTGTTAGAATCTTGACTTGAACCAAAAAATTGGATCATATTACTCCAGTGCTAGCCTCCCTACACTGGCTTCCTGTCAAGGCAAGGGCTGATTTCAAGGTTTTACTGCTAACCTACAAAGCATTACATGGGCTTGCTCCTACCTATCTCTCTGATTTGGTCCTGCTGTACATACCTACACATATGCTACGGTCACATGACGCAGGCCTCTTAATTGTCCCTATAATTTCTAAGCAAACAGCTGGGGGCAGGGCTTTCTCCTATAGATCTCAATTTTTATGGAATGGTCTGCCTTCCCATGTAAGAGACGCAAACTCGGTCTCAACCTTTAAGTCTTTACTGAAGACTCATCTCTTCAGTGGGTCATATGATTGAGTGTAGTCTGGCCCAGGAGTGGGAAGGTGAGCGGAAAGGCTCTGGAGCAACGAACCGCCCTTGCCGTCTCTGCCTGGCCGGTTTCCCTCTTTCCACTGTGATTCTCTGACTCTAACCCTATTACAGGGGCTGAGTCACTGGCTTACTGGGGCTCTTTCATGCCGTCCCTAGTAGGGGTGCGTCACTTGATTGGATTGAGTCACTGATGTGATCTTCCTGTCTGGGTTGGCGCCCCCCCTTGGGTTGTGCCGTGGCAGAGATCTTTGTGGGCTATACTCGGCCTTGTCTCAGGATGGTTGACGATATCCCTCTAGTGGTGTGGGGGCTGTGCTTTGGCAAAGTGGGTGGAGTTATATCCTTCCTGTTTGGCCCTGTCCGGGGGTGTCCTCGGATGGGGCCACAGTGTCTCCTGACCCCTACTGTCTCAGCCTCCAGTATTTATGCTGCAGTAGTTTATGTGTCAGGGGGCGAGGGTCCGTTTGTTATATCTGGAGTACTTCTCCTGTCCTATTCAGTATCCTGTGTGAATTTAAGTGTGCTCTCTCTAATTCTCTCTTTTTCTCTCTTTCTTTCTCTCTCTCAGAGGACCTGAGCCCTAGGACCATGCCTCAGGACTACCTGACATGATGACTCCTTGCTGTCCCCAGTCCACCTGGCCGTGCTGCTGCTCCAGTTTCAACTGTTCTGCCTTATTATTATTGGACCATGCTGGTCATTTATGAACATTTGAACATCTTGGCCATGTTCTGTTATAATCTCCACCCGGCACAGCCAGAAGAGGCCTGGCTACCCCACATAGCCTGGTTCCTCTCTAGGTTTCTTCCTAGGTTTTGGCCTTTCTAGGGAGTTTTTCCTAGCCACCGTGCTTCTACACCTGCATTGCTTGCTGTTTGGGGTTTTAGGCTGGGTTTCTGTACAGCACATTGAGATATCAGCTGATGTATGAAGGGCTATATAAATACATTTGATTTGATTTGATTGGCCTTACTTCTATTAGCCCAGGGGTCTGTAACCTTTTTTTGCGTGGAGTGCCAATTTATCCTACCATTTCTAAAGTTCTGCTTGTCAGTTATGATTTTCATATGTGCATTACAACTAATTGTGTCTGTTGAAAATTCCTTAGCTCGCTAAACAGTCTATTAGCACCACGGGCTTGATCTTGGAATACAGATTCAGATTTGGACCTAACAACACACGTGCCAATATCCTCCAAACACTGGCTTCTCAGCCATTATCACTTAACTAGCCATGGGGTGGCCAATCTTATCTTCTATCAGCTTTCCTTTATGTTTCCCCACCATAGCGGGGGCACCGTCAGTTGTGATAGCGAATAGGCTTTTAATATCGACTCCTCTCTCCTCAAAATGATCTGTGAAGGCTTTTGCTACATCTCCTCCTTCAGTAATACCATGCTTGGGTTTTAGAGAAAACAGCTCTTCACGTACCTGCTCTGATTAGCCACGGGGTGGCCAATCTTATCTTCTATCAGCTTTCCTTTATGTTTCCCCACCATAGCGGGGGCACCGTCAGTTGTGATAGCGAATAGGCTTTTAATATCGACACCTCTCTCCTCAAAATGATCTGTGAAGGCTTTTGCTACATCTCCTCCTTCAGTAATACCATGCTTGGGTTTTAGAGAAAACAGCTCTTCACGTACCTGCTCTGAGTCATAGTATCTTCCAACAACTGCCAGACGTGGAAAGTCATTCACATCCACACTCATCAAGAGCCACACTAAACACAGGTGAATCTTTTAATGCTAGTTTGCTGCTCCTGTACATTTTCAACCATCTTGTTAATGCGCCTTTCAACAGTTCTGGCAGACACATGCATGTATTTTATCTTTGAGATGATTGTCTTTGTTAGGCCATCCATCAAATAAAGCCTGCGAACTACTGAGGAAAGCCTCCTTGATATATTCCCCATTAATAAGAGGTTTTCCATGTTTAGCAATGCACTGTGCAACTTCATAGCTCCCCTCTGTAGCTTGATTTTTGACTGCATGTAGATTTCTAAACACACTGCTTTGCTTTTCATACTTGTACACGGCCCTCTTGATTCCTTCAGCCTTGTCTGCCTCATCGTTGAAGTTTTTCTCATGTCTCGTTTCAAAATAATGCAGTACACTTCATGTCTGACAAACAACAGTCTTACAACAGAGAGCGCAAACAGACCGGTCCTTCAGTAAAACAAATCCATATTCTTTGTCTTTGCTGATGACATTTTGAACCCTGAACTTGTTAAAATAACAAAGGAATGCTTACTAAGTGAAAACGAGTCTATCATCTACAGTGCTGCCTTCCGCTGAACTGATAATATGAAACTCCTGCAAAATCATGAAAGCCCATTGGCTAATCAGGATTGAAATACATTAGGAACTACAATGTTGCAATAAATACCAAAGCAATTTCGAAACTAATGCATGCAATTTCAATTATTTAAAAAAATATATATATTTTTAAATATTTGTTTAATTTTTGAGGGGGTAGCTTGCCAAGCCTTGGCGTGCCAAGGCAAATACAGTGTGCCAAGCCAAGGCTGGCACACGTGCCTTAGGTTGCCGACCCCTGTATTATCCCCCAGAAACACATTGAATATCACATTCATACATGGCAAAACAAATAGTCCAAAAATCAATCAAAAGGAAGTATGGATTGAGGTGTCTGAAATTCATCTAAGAGATATAGGAAAGTTTTAGGAAAAAGTATCAGGAAATTCCGGTGAGTCTCATGTAGCTCAAACCGTTCAGACTTTTCGTGAGAAGACATATTTTCGGGATGTCTCCTGGTCTGAGAAACACATCTGTAGCACAAAGGCGCAACATCGCAAGACTTCCGGGCCGCTTGGGAAATTGACCAAGCAGACCAGGCCGAGGTGTGGTTTTCATCAAAAAACAACCTTATATTGTCATGCCCTGTTCTGTTTCACCTGTCCTTGTGCTTGTCTCCATCCCCTCCAGGTGTCGCCCATCTTCCCCACTTATCCTCTGGGTATTTATACCTGTGTTTTCTGTCTGTCTGTGCCAGTTTGTTTTGTTTGTCAAGCTTACCAGCGTTTGTCCTGTCAGCGCTTGTCTTTTCCCAGCCTCTCTTTTCTCATCCTCCTGGTTTTTGACCCTTGTCTGTCCTGACCCTGTTCCCGCCTGACTGACCACTCTGCCTGTCCCTGAGCCTGCCTGCTGTCCTGTATCTTCGCTCCACCCCTGGATTACTGAACTCTGCCTGTCCCTGACCCTGACCCTGCCTGCCGTCCTTTGCCTTTGCTCCACCTCTGCATTATCGACCCCTACCTGCCTTGACCTGCCGTATGCCTGACCCTGTTGTTACAATAACATTGTTACTTCACACAGTCTGCACTTGGGTCTTACCTTACCTACAACTAACGAAACACGCTCCATTATCACTGTTTTTGACACATTATTGCTCATATTATTGGGAAACTAGTAATAAACAGATTTGAGTAATGAATTTAGCACAAAAAGCACCTTGATACGGTATTAGGCCTAAAGAAAAAAACTGAAAATAACAACATCAGCCATCAGCTATGTTGAATCTAAAGGCAGTAAATGAGGCTGAATGAACTGTTTCGCTGCCAGACAAGGCTCCGCTGATAGCCAGGTGTAGCAGTGGTAA